>NC_026745.1:1495000-1580465 GCF_000149245.1 Cryptococcus neoformans H99
TGGTCTTCATCCTTAGACCCATTGACAGAAGTCTGCCGGGACCAATCTCGTACAGGAAGTCTAAAGCTGCCAGAGACATCAGTGAATGGCACCAGACTACTAGAGAACGGTCTAGCTGAAGAGACAGAATGTGGATATCGAAGTCCCCTGCAGCATCTACAGAATGTCAATGCCATGGGCATTTTGAGTGAAAACGCCGACTGTACGAGCTGTCTCTTGCGGACAGAATCGATTTTTTTTTTGGAGAGGCAAAAGGGCGATTTGAGCGATTGATATGGTTAAATTATCAGCCGAGACTTTTTTTTAAAGGCGACGGATGCTATAATTAAGCTCACAACAATCGAACGGCGGCGTATCGATAAGTATTACAGAGTTATGTCAACAAATAACCATAGGAAGTAAATGAAATGAATCAAATTTGAAGGATGCACGGAGGAAGCTAATTTCTAAATACAACAAGGCCAAATATACATAAGGAACTATTGTGCTGCAATAATGCGTACTCCTCATTCTATGTAGTCAATAGGGATTAAGGCGACTTTCGTGGTGCTCACTGTTTCTCCATTTCGCTTTCGCTTCCGAGATTCACGTAATATATGGATCGCTTTCCTTAACGGATGCATATACTTTCTATTCGGAAAACTACCATTATAACCCTCCTACAGCATTTAGAGACCGCTGGCGGCAGAAACTTACAACAGACTGTATGACTGATATTTATACATAAAAAAGTGTGTACTGTTGATTCCCGTTAACTCAGTGGTCAGAGTAGTGTGCTTATGAGGATACAGTTTTATTTTCACACCGGTCGTGGGTTCAACTCCCACACGGGAAATTCTTTTTTGTTCCACAACGCGGTCAGATCTCCTTGGACAACTGTCCGCTCACCACCTGACGTCACCTTCCGCATCCGGCGATATCGCGTCGCAGATCGCAGTGCGGTCCTTCGGGGGCGTTCCGGCTGTGCTACCCAGCGATCCACCCGTTCTGCGTTGAATCTGCTAGGTCCTTTCTCTCACGCTCGTTCAGCTATTCCGTCTTTTATCTTTCACACCTTTTCTTCCTTAGTTTCTCCTGGTCTTCACCTATACTCTACCGAGAATCACTATGAAGACATCCGCCATCCTTATTGCTGCGTTGTCTGCCGCCGCCTCAGTCGAGGCCGGCATCCACAGGTACGCGCATCTACGTCAGCGTTGCCACCTGCGCACAAACTGATCTGCTTGTCATCAACAGAATGAAACTAGAGAAGCAGGCTCCGCCCTCGACTTCTCTCACTGGCGCCTTTTCCCCTCCTCCAGAGCTAGAGGCGAAATGGCTCGCATCCAAATACCTTGGCCAGGAGTACACGGAACAGATGCCTTTCGGGGGTTTCGGCGGTGCTGGCAAGAAGTTCAAATCTGGAAATAAGCATACCAAGCATCCCGAACAGGAAGATGAAGATAGGTATTGGGCTCAAATGGTCGATCAGACGGCTCATAGTCAAATGATTGACGTGTTGAAAGGTGGACACGGTGTCCCCTTGTCCAGTGAGTTTCTGCCCTCAAACGAACACATATGCTCGGAAATGTTGGGGACTTTGCCGCTTACAGGTATCACCACTTGTAGACTTCATGAATGCCCAGTACTTCGCTACCGTCGAATTAGGTACACCCTTCCAGACCTTTAAAGTTGTCCTTGACACCGGCTCGTCTAATCTTTGGGTGCCAAGTGTTAAATGCACCAGTATCGCCTGCTTCGTAAGTGTGTGCCTTCCTGACGAATTCTTTTTAACAACCATATGTAGCTTCATAACAAGTATGACAGTTCTCAGTCCTCGACATACAAGGCCAATGGCTCTGATTTCGAGATTCACTACGGCTCTGGCTCTCTCGAGGGCTTTATCTCTCAGGATACTCTTTCCATTGGCGATCTCGTCGTCAAAAAGCAGGATTTTGCAGAGGCTACTAAGGAGCCGGGGCTTGCTTTTGCCTTTGGCAAATTTGACGGCATCCTTGGTTTAGGATACGACACTATTTCTGTTAACCACATTGTGCCCCCCTTCTACAATATGCTTAACCAGCATCTTCTGGACGAGCCTGTCTTTTCCTTCCGTCTTGGTTCCTCTGATGAAGACGGTGGTGAAGCAATCTTTGGCGGTATTGACGATTCTGCCTATTCCGGCAAGTTAGCATACGTGCCTGTCAGACGAAAGGGGTACTGGGAAGTTGAACTTGAAAGCATTAGCTTTGGTGATGAGGAACTTGAGTTGGAAAACACTGGTGCTGCGATCGATACTGGAACTTCTCTAATTGTGATGCCGACCGATGTCGCTGAATTGCTCAACAAGGAGTGAGTTGTTTTACGTCTTATGTCTTGAGGCATGCTGACTTAAGTCTGGAGGATCGGTGCTGAAAAATCTTGGAATGGACAATACACTGTTGATTGCAATACCGTTTCTTCGCTTCCTGAACTCGCATTCACTTTCGGGGGTAAGGACTATACGCTTAGTGCCGACGACTACATCCTCAATGCCGGCGGTACCTGTATTTCTTCTTTCACTGGGATGGATATCCCCGCACCTATTGGCCCTCTTTGGATCGTTGGCGATGTAGGTTAATACGTCGCGCGCCTATACATAAAAGCTGACATCATTTAACAGGTGTTCCTGCGCAAGTATTACACTGTATATGATCTTGGTAGGAACGCCGTGGGCTTTGCCGAGTCAAAGTAGAATCAGGGCAGTTCTAGAAACAAGAAAGAGGATCGGTTATGGATCGCCCATCAGGGTTTCATGGATCCAATATCAGACATTAGTCTAGAATTGAGTAATTGATAAAGATGAAGAGCAAGTCCCTATGTATATTTGAATGATTCAGATCTGAAGTACGCCATTTTGCATCTCGCAACTGCCTCCGGGGTGACAGAGCAGGGACAGCCAAGCCTGAGTTAAGCTCGATATCGCTGAGTCATATAAAGTATTGATCATCTACGTCCTTTGTCAGCGTTACGGTGATATTCTAGACACAGAAGGACCACTTACGTATCAAGCTTCCATACGTATCCAGGTTGGTCATTCTCAACGATAATATCGTCCGGAGAATTAATTACTTATTAATGGAGTCTATTGGGATAAAAATTGAGTGTGCAGGGAATTAAAACCCCTGGATGGTATGGATCTCTCAACAGCAACAATGACCATTGCCAGCATGCCTCATTATTCTGCATTTAGGCTGAGCCAAGATTTCCTTTAACGCCTCAAGTCTCCTTTTTCCACTGCACATTGTTTCTGGTGGGACGAAGGAGGGAAAAGGAACTTGTGTGATTACATGCAAATTCATCTACAGTGCGTGGTGTAGTACTCGTCCATCGCCTAATTAATGTTATGACATTTTGACCTCAATTCTGTTATTACCCGCATCCCAAAAATGCCGGACCACAAATAATGATCTCAGTGATAATGTCCCGAATTAGAGCTCCCCTTTAAATCAAAGCCTCCCTAACCCTTCCCGACCCCCAATTCCCATCTGGTACCTCCTTTAAAAGGAGATGCTACATTTACCAGTAATAGTGTCATATGCATTGCCAAACGAAAAAATGAAAGCATCACGCAGTAGTAGAAGAAGATATTTATTTATTCGTATACGGCTTTGAGGATAAAGTTGGTGACAATTGCGGCGAGAAGAGCGACGCATAGGATAGTCTGTGATTGTGCAAGCGGGGAAGGAGAATCGGGTTAGCGACTGTCTTGCTTAGGTTTCTGATATCTCTGTTGACCTCATCCAGCCTTGACTGCAGACGTTTCCCCTCCGTCAGGACGTTCCTCCTAACATCTTCCCACCTCTAGCCTCTCGCCATATCAATTACCATCTTTTCAATGCCCTTATTGAAAACCCTCGCGGGCCTCAAAAGCAGGGTAACAATGGCAAAAAGGACCTCTAATAAAAGAAGATGAACTCACGGGACCCAAGCGGTCGTCATAGGGAGCCCCAGTCCTTAGTCTTATAGCTCTTGCACGCATTTGATAGATGACTAGCGCGTAGAGCATGACGCCCATCGCAATAATGGTGTACATTGCGGCGGATATCTTGCCCACCTACATATGAGAAGAGGGATGAAGATTAGCTAGTGATCTGGTGATATTGACAGAACCTCGAGGTAGAAGAAAAAAAAGAAACAGACCTTATCGCCAAAATTTAAGAGGCCGACCGCTAGACCGCCAAGGACGACGGCAAAATGAAGCCATGACAGAAATGTACGTCTGTTTTCAGTTCAGTTATTGTCCACAGTATCACCAAATTGAAGTGTAAGTTAAAGCCCGACCAATGCACGAATGATTGGATTAGAGATGGATAGTTGAGAGGTGATAAGCCACACCTAGCATATAACGGAAAGGATGGGCGTACTCATTGGCGAAGAATACCTTGGGCTCTACTCTGACGGGGAGGGCAATCCTCTATTGTCACAAGTTGCAATGATCTTAGTCAGCGAACGGATGGTATAAGGGAAGGGGCTCTAATCTGATTCTTGTTTCTGCCGGTGGATATGAGACATACTTTTTTGGCCGTTCTCTGCAGAAGTGGTTGTGTGGACATTCCTTGAATCGCAGACTGGTTGTGCTCTTCTAAGCTTTGGTATGATTCAGAAGCGGTTGGATGGCGGTATGTTTTGAGAGAATGAGGTATTGATGCACGTATGATTGAATAAAGGGGGCAGGGATATATGATACAGCTATTATTGCTTACAAAATTATGGGTTTCCAAAATGACAACCAAGACAGGGCGACGATCCGTACATGCACTGAAGCGCACGTGCGTCATTGGCGGGGCAAGGAGGCTGAATGAGAGTGATGATGAGGGCGACCAGCGGGACGGTCCTTGCCGCAGGTTGTTCCTTTCGCGTGGCTATCGCGTGCCCCAGGGCCGGATCGTTCCGCCCCTGAGGGATGTGGCGCTGCACGATCGCACGACCGTCGTTTATTACGGAATCACGCACGGCGGTCACACTGGACTTGTCTTCTTCTGTCGGCCGCCACGTTTCACCAACTGTTCAAGCACGGCGCATCACCCTGCTTTACCTGTCAGCACGACCGGAATATCAGCCCAGGTATCCGTCGCAGTCTCTATCGGGGACTGCTGCTGCTGCGGAGAACGCCACGTGCCGGCCACGAGTCACCAACTACCACGACGCTCGAGTTGAACTCACGCTAAACATCGCCGGACGTGGACACCAGACACAACTCGCAAGTCCCTTCCAAGTCCCCTGGTGCCAGAGCCTTACTGAGAGTCCACAGTGTGCAATGACTTCTCGCAGAACTCCCCACCGCATGGCCCACCCATTTCCGGCCCCTCCTTCCACTCAGCCCGTCTTGTTCTCCCACTCTACGTTTACCTTCATCGCCTCTTGGCAGGGGCAGCTCTTGGTCTGTACCGCCGTCCTCTTCCTCGGAGCGATATACTTCTTCGTACGTCGTCCCGTCGAGGACTGGCGGACTCGAAGACGAGAGCGGCTAGCTAGGGCAAGGGAGAAAGAGTTAATGGCGATGGAAAGTAATGTTGATGATAAGGCTGCTTCCAATCATTTGACAATCGAGGATAGAAAGGAGGAGGTCAAGATGAATGCAAAGGAGCGAGGGAGGGAAAGGCGGAAAGAAGTGAAGAAGAATAAGGGTGTCTTGCTTAAGGCGGATTCTAACATATCAACTTCCGCTGAATCGTCTCCTGCATTGCCGCCAACTTCTTTCTCGGTGTCGTCTCCTGATCCGCCCAACAGAGCTCATTCCTCGGTTGCTTTAGCCTCTCTCAATGGCCAAGGGTCTTCCAGACGGGCAGAGTCCCGAACATCATCGAGAGCTCTCCCACCAACGCCTATACTCGTTCCCTCTAAATCTCCCAGTTCAAACCTTGGATCCCAGATTGCCGCCGGCTCGAAAGAGAATGGGGATGTATACGGCGATGCTGTCGCATCCAGAGAACCTGTATCTGATAAAGATTCCAAGCAAGGCGAGATCGGGATTGTGCCCGACCTTCTTTCAAAACCCGTTCCAAGGTCAAAATCAGATTCAAGTTCGAGTCCAAGGCCTAGTTCACGAGAACGGGTGGAAATTGCAGAGCCCTCTTCGCATCATCTCGAGCCAACAGACTCTCACGAAGGAAAAGATTCTAAAGTCAAATCGCACGGGTTTTCAATTTTTCCCGAGGAAGGTTATCTTCCTATTCCAGTAGGCCATGCAAGCGGGAAAAAGAAGAAGAGGAAGGGAAAGAGCAATGAGAAGATTGGGAAAGAAGTGCAGAACTTAGTAACCCCCTCAGTTACCGGCCCGGCACCTCACTCTCTTGAGTCTGAGGTTGAATCATCTCCCCAACCAGCTTTTCCTCAAGAAATTGGGTCTGCTGTATTGGCGCTCAATTACAGTCCCGATTCTTCCGAGGCCGATATCACCCAACCACAACCAACTGCCAGAGATGCTTTGGTTGAGTCTTTACGGACAGAGCTGGGTGTATCGAAAGCAGAGCAAGCCAAAGCGATGGATGAATTGATCAGGGCGAGAAATAATGAGGAGAGGATGAAGGGGGAGATGGAGAAGGTTAGGAGGGGAACGAAGGAAACCAAGAAAAATGATAAGGACGATGTAAGTCTATCCGTCTTCTTGTGGACCGATGCTGAAAACCTCTTAGCTGCAACAACGCTACAACAACCTTTCAAAGATGTATGCCGCCGCTTTGAACCGCCTCTCGCAAATCGAGTCTCTCCTTCTCGAATCCGGCATCTCTCTTCCTCCTGCATCACCTCTACCGCTTCAAATGCCAAGCTCTCCCGCTGTCTCCGTACCAGGATCCCCTTACGCAGCTTCATCTGGCGGACAAGCGAGGGCCTTCTCATTGGCTTCTGGGATGTATGCCGGTTATCCAAGTCCGGGTTTGTATCCTTCACCACTGCTTCACAATGTCCACCAATCACACCCTCACGTCCATCCGCACGCTCATTCCTACCTTCCGAATGGCTCCCCTGCACCATTCCGTCGTGCGAGCTCCGGAATGGTCCCACTTTCCATGTCTGGTACAGGTAACAATCCCTTCTTTTTGAACAACTCCCAAATCCGACGCCACTGTCAGGCTCCCGGATCAAGGACAGCAACAGGTGCAGGATTAGGATTAGGTGAAGAAATTTCATTGGCGGGGCCGTTGACACCCGGCATAGGCGGATTCGAAATGGATATGGGAATTGGGATTATGCCTCTCGGTCAGGCTTCACAGACTTCAGTCTCGGCTTTGTCCCATCCTCCTTCCAAGGCTTCTGGTGCTGATAATATCTCCGCCGTTTCTAACGGCATCATTGATGAGGATCTTTTGTCTTTATCCAATACCTCCAGTGGTGCTGATGCGATGGGCGGAGGAGCTGCCTCAACTGGAGTCACAAGCGCGCCTGTAGCACCCTCCCCGAGCTTGGGAAAACTTAGTCCGGAAGGGAAGCTGGCAGAAAGAAGGAGGTTGAGCGTGGAAAGTACGGTGTTGAAGCGCAAAGTTAGCCCGATTCCCCCGCCGTGCGCGCCCGGTAACGCTCGTGCTAATGGCAGCTCGAATGGGAATGATGATGTCATCGTCGAAGAGGAAGATAGGAATAACGTTGAAGAAGAGAAGCAAGTGAATTCTACAGAGCATGCGAGGGAACATCAGAACCGTGAGGAGGATGAGGAGAAAATTGATGTTGGGCGAGAAAGTGAATCAGACGCCTGCCCCCAGCCTGCGCCTGAGCCCCAGGCAGAGAACACTCTGAGCGTCCAAGGTCAGCAAGTCTCAACAATCGATAATCAAATTGATGCGGGAGTTAAGGAAGAACAGGAGCATTCTTCTCCAGCCTCCAATCCTTTTTCACTCTCGTCCATCAACTCAAGCTCTAATTCCATTTCCAACTCCACTTCAGCATCTCAGTTTGATACACCCGTCACTGACACAGATCTGTTACCTCGCGTATCAGCACTTACCAATGAACGACAACCCATTTTGGATTCCTCCCTTCATTTCGAGCGTCATATAAACGCCGAGTCTGGCGGCACTACCGACCCCAGCGGTGATCTCATTCCAACCGGTGCCGTAACGGACGTCTCTACAGCCACTTCGTCTTTTTCCTCCCAGATACAGGAAGACAAACATGAAGTTTCCATCGAACCCATCTTTGCGAGTCTTGCGCATACACCTGCACAAGTAGAAGAGATGCGACGACAACGAGAAGAAGCATCCCGTGAGCATGAACGAAGAGAGTACGAGAAACACCAGAAGGAGAGGCTCAGGTTGCAAAGCGTTGCTGCGAGCCATCACATGGGAACGGATATAGGATCACCGATGGGTTCGGCGTCGCCTATGCTGATGAGTGGAATGGGAGCAGGCACGGTGTCGCCTATTGGGGGGATGAGCGTTACATCTCCGATGGGGATGATGTCGCCTATGGCTTCAGGCCATGCAATGGGATTAATGAATTCACCAATGATATTTCAGGGTCATGTGCAGAATCATGGACTTAGGCAGGGAACTGGAAATGGAGAACGCCAAGGACAGATGTCACCCTCTACTCCTGTACGAAGTGCACAAGGAAGAAAATCATCCCAACTTCAGGGACAAGCGCGTATGGATAGAGAGGAAAATTGGGGCGAGATGGGTAGTGTTGGCGGATGATCAGGTTGAACATAGAGTGGGAAAAGGGGGCAACAGACAGATGTGGAAGAGCTCTAAATAAAATCCATATCATTCATGCTTTTCATTGTGGGTATATATCTCTGCGACAAGCTCATTATGATGTGACGCTGATGTCGGAGACAGCAGTAAACCAAAACAAATCGAAAACGGACTTTATAACCATCATTGATCCTCAAGCGGCATTCGCTATACGGTAGTCTGGTTCTTTAAATATTATTATTGTTTCTTTTTACTAGCGTTTCTTTTTTTACGTATTTTTATGGCCGCAATAACGTTGAAGGATGGGGATTGCAAAGGTAGCACTACGGTGAAGATAAGATAAGAGGCTGTGGCGGGTAAACAGCGGGAATGGTGAAAGGACGATGGGGATGAAAAATACGGACTACAGAAATGAAAAATACGGACTCATGTCTTATGTCTTTGCGTTTAGTTTCATGCATTATTCAATTGGCATTTGCGTGAGCCTTCTCTATATACCTCGCGAGAACTTATTTGTTGACTATCGTGGTTAGTCTATGATTGACAATAAATATTGAATAAGTCCAATGTCATTAGAACGATAAACCGAAAACGCGTTTGCTGCCCAAATTTGCAGCTTTCCGTCGAGCGAAGTGTCGAAAGAGGATAGTAAGAGGTTTTCCTCGAGTCTCGGATTCAAAAGCCAGACCTGTCTATATGTCCAACTAGAGCAAACTAACGAAAGTTGGAGTGAGCCGAATGGACTCCCAGCAATGTGGTAATGGCACGCCAGGCGATGATGCCAGCAGCTCCTGGCGGCTAACTACTTAATACGACGGTCAGTTTAACTCGAGGAAAGAGAAAAAAGGCGCCGTTGAATTTGAAGATAGATGGAAGAGTGCAAGGATTGATGCAGAGCAGGATGGTCAGCTTCACCTAATGACTATGTACATAAAGGGAAATGAGGACTTTTCTTGTAATGTTACAGTCCTTGTATCGGACAAAAGCACCGACTGCCACGCACGCACGCAGGCCGGGCGGGGAGGGGAATAAAATCGACGTCGTTCCTATGCATACGTAATTTTAGTAATAATAATGGGTGTTTCCCACGGTTTTCAGTCCCTCAGTCGTCATCCAGTCCCGGACTACTGATGGATGCGCCGTTTGCGCCGTTTTGTCGGTCTCGACCTCAGCATCGTCTTATTCTCTATTTTAACTCTGCACTTTCCATCCACATCCATCTCTACGTTCGACGCGATTAACCAGCAGTAACATGTCCTGGCAAGGTACGTCCGTCTTCCTTCTTCCTCCTTCGCAGCGTGGGAGAGTTGCGACTTGAGTAAACAAGCAGAACATCCCAACATGAGACATAATAACCCGTGGATGGCAGAAGTGCTGACGTTTCTTTCTTTTCTTCACAGCTTACGTTGACGACCATCTCGTGGCCACCGGAAAGGTCAAGAAAGCCGCCATCTTGGGTAAACAGGGTGGCGTTTGGGCCGCAAGCCCTGGCTATAACGTGAGTGCTTCACTCACTATTGCATTACTACCGCGGAACCCACAGACTTGTTGGGCGTGACGCTGATTGAATTGGCTTGACTTGTTGCTCTATAGCTTTCCCAGCAAGAACAGAACGCCATTACTCAGACATATTTTCAGCAACCCGACAGTGTCCGAGGTAAGCTCCATATCCCTTTTTCTATTGTTCCAGATGTCCCAATGTTCATATGTCCTTTCCCAGCCAACGGCATCACCCTTAACGGTTTCAAGTTTATGTGTATCCAGGCAACCCCTGAGGAAGTTATCGGTCGTAAGGGTGTAAGTCTCTACTCGATTCTTCGTCTGCAGTTTTGTGTCGTCACACTCGACAGAACGAAGTTGTGGAGAAGATAAGAGAACATGGAGTGCAAAATAGATATGCTGATCATCATGATACAGGAACGAGGCGTTTTCGTGATCCCGACCAATCAGGCTATCCTTGTCGCCGAGGTATGTTTAACATCTCGTTCCTCTTCCTCTTGCTACTCTGTGTTCAAAGTATCTGAAACTGACTCTTGTCTCTCACCTTCTTTTACCAATACAACTTTATAACTTCAATTCCATCATCCGCGGATATTGATTTACGTCTATGCGTTCACCCACATTGGTAACAAAAAAATTGCGACACTTCATACATCAATCATTGATTGAAAACAGTACGACGCCCCGACTTCTGCCGGTGAGGCCAATGTCGTGGTAGCCAAACTTGCCGATTGGCTCAAGAGCGCGAGCTATTAAAGATCTTTTCATATGAGAAAGTCGGGAATGAGCCTCAAAGCAATAAGCAGGGAAGTAAATATTGGGATGAGGAAGATTTCTCTCTTTATATAAGGTGATGAAAATCAGGCGGTGATGCGTTCAACTTTATTGTACCTTAGAGCTTGATCCTCCTTCGTTGAAAACGTTGTAACATTCTTGAAAGTAACGAAGTGACAACTCGCCTTGCAACTCGCAGTCTCTCGCGGCCGAAAGTTTAGTATGTTATATTACAAAACATTAATATGCGTGGAAACTCAGACACCGCCCAGCACAGCTCTTCTCACTGAGCACTGTCTCACTCAGCCTTATATCGCACATTTAATTCTTCTGCTTCTTTCCCTTATGTCCATCCCCCTCCTCTTTTTCCTTCAGCCGCCTAAACAGCTCCCTTTTCATCTTCCTATTCATCCCCTCCATTCCTTTTCCATTCTTAGGGTCTATCTCCCCCTTTGTTAGCCTTTCCTCGACTTCGGCTTGGATCCGTGCTTGTTTACGGTTTTTGCGGCTGGTGGCATTGATCGCCTTTTTAGAAGGTTTTTTTTCCTTCTCCCCATTTCTGTCTTCCTTGGTTTCGGTGGTGGCGGGTTTAGCGTTATTGGACTTGAGAGCAGGGGCAGGGGCGGATGGGACGAGGGACCTCGCGATCTTACGCGGGTCATCAGTCTCGCGAGGAGGGTTGGCCGACAGATAGGATGAGTATCGTTTAGCAGCTCGTTTATGGGCCTGTTGTCAGTGGCGAAATGATTGGCCATAGGCAATTAACGCGAATATGGCTGTCAGTATATGCCAATTCCACAACGCGCACTAGAGGGAGAGGGTATGGTGAACAAGACTTACATTGGAATCGAGGTGGACTTTCACCATATGTTCATTCTTGAGGATTTTCCCTGGACAGAGAATGCATAAGTTGATCTTCGGCCCAGTTCCGTCTTCACTCTCATCCTCAGCCTCAGAACCTGAGTCAGTAGGGATGGAGATGGCGGTGTATATGGGGACTGTGAGCGCTTCTGAGGGTGTCATGGGGATTGCTATATGGAAGGATAAATCGATGCGATCAGGAAGGGGAATGAAATCGTGACCTACGTCCATCTTCATCTTCGTCTTTATCACTTCCGCTCTCATCTTCCCCCTCTTCCTCTACTTCTTCCTCATCGCTCCCACTCGTTTCCCCCGCAGCGTCTTCCCCACTTTCTTCTTCATCGTCCTCCGATTCCTCCTCAGAATCGTCGCTCTCTGAATCCATCTCATCCTCACTATCTCCTACCTCCTCCCCCATTGCTCGCATCTTGGCTTTCAGTTCGGTGATACCAGTTTCGTCCTCGCGCTGACGTTTCTTGAGGCGTTTTTCTGTGAGTTTGTACAGCGGCATTTTTTTGAGTCTAGAAGATAGGTGATACGTACATGTTTTTTTTTTTCATTTGTCGAAATTTCATGTGCACGGCAGGTGGAGGTTAAAGGTCGGACATCGCCGAATGTATACATTCAAATTCATCCGGCCTTCTTGCTCAATCACCGGCCCAGTGTCACCGCAACCACTGCAACAACTTGAATCACATTTATATACGAGGAGTATTCCACTTTCTTCATTCCATTATCTGCCTCGAGTATTTCGTTTTCTTTTATTGGCGACAATCAGCACATCACAAATTCTCGGTGATTGATAGTTCAGACACTGCACGATGCCTGGGTGCGGCTTGACCCGCTCGGCCCATAAGAAAAATGGAAGACGGCATGGAGGCCCCGGGTGAGCTACATAGCCATTCGGCGTGAATGACGCACACCCTCACTGCCCCGACAAAAATAGATCATCTCATATGCTATATAAGCTCGTAATCATTGGAATCCATCGTATAAAAGGACCTCGACTCCTCACAATTTTAGTCATCTTTACAGCTGATCCCCCACGTAAAAGTACACAGTCTCCAACAAGATGTTCACTCCAAATGTTTTCGCCCATTTCACTGTCCTTTTGTCAATTACTGGCCTTGTATCGGCCGTTGATTATAGGCTACTCGTCAATAAACCTTCTTGTCAGACCATGGACCAATTCAGATACAAGTGAGTCTTAAAGGTCTGCGCTCCGCCGAAGTCGCAATGCACTCAGCGCACTGAGGCTAAGACCTTCTGTTGACCATTCAATTTACTCTAGCTTTGAGACACTATGCCCGGTATTCGCGATTTCGAACACGTCAAAGTATGAAGGCGGCTTATACTTTTACTCGGGCGATTATCAAGGACAGAACGCCGAAAGTACGTTGGTCCCTCACCCATTTGGTCACAAGAAGCTCATTACGACGGTTTATACTTTGTTTGTTGTAGCTCAAGCTCGGGTATTCTGCGTAAGTTTACAGTTTGTTGGATGTGGAACGCTGATTCGAGATCTACTAGACATATGTCAACACCACTGATAATAGCGTCTATCCTGTCACCTCTGAGCTCGTTACTTCACTTGGCGGATCGACCGCCTAAAGGGTGATCATTTATTGGTGGTCAAATACTGAAAGAACACAGTACAGGTACCTTACCTCAGCAGGAGAGACAAGCCGCGTTGTAGCATAGTTGGATAAGAGAATGCAGGCGTTTCTTCATTTCCTTCGGGATGAGCCATATTCTTTTAGCTTCTGGGGATGTATTTCAGAAGCAAGCTTTCTATTGAGACTTGAGGCAAATGATGCCCCCCTCGGGATCTCCTCCGTCGTAGCTGCACTACGTCCCTTGGAAATTGAAATCTTCTTCAAGTCGCATACACCAAGAAATATATCTCCAGGCTCTCATTCAAACAGGAAAATAAAACTCTTTTTCACAATTCCCTAACCCTTTCACCTTTGGCATCGTCAATCTCTTTGTGCTTGTAAGATCTGTAGCTCCACAAAACTAATACATGATGCATACGTATGATATAGACATTATAACTTGCCATGTCTTTAAAAGATATATATTCGGAAGCTGTTCTGTCTTACTTGTTAGGGTAAGGAAGCTCGAAGAATATCTGGTTGTCGTTATTGTCGGTACACTCCCAAACCTGAAGCTCCTTCACAATGACATAGGGATTTTGATTGATTTGTCCTGACCCTTCCTTCACGTCGAGGCAGAGGTCTAAGCATGACATGTCAGAACCAAAATATTCATAAAAATAAGCCATTGCTCACTAGTGCTATCGAGCTGGAGCTTGTTCTGGGCACTATAGTTCCATGTCTGTTTTTGCCCGTTTCCACAATGGTCGATGGTTAAACTGGAGCCAGAAACAGGGTTATCACCTGCAGAGAGACACATGTCTCCAATCTTGCTTTGGAGAGAGATAGGCCCAATGGAGTCGTTCGTGACATTCCAGAGCTGTAGAGGGGCCCAGGTAGCCTCATTGGGTTGGCAATAGGCGCTGAAGAAAATGAGATGTCAACATGAAAGTCCTTGCGGAGGAGGGTAGAAGGATCTACATGTTTACAGCCGTGCCATAGGCGGCATAACCGTTGCCCACCATTACACAGAGATCAGGGCGTCCGTAAGCTTGGAAAATTGTGATTTAATAAATAATAAAGGAACAGTAACAGTTAAGTAAGATACTCACGTCTAATACGACGACCATTGCCGGGAGAAGGATCTTGTACCTCAGTTGTCGCTGATGCAGGGGCCGAAGAGATGAAGGTAGAAGTCAACAATAAGGAGAGGAGCGTGATGATGGCGACCATGGTGGCGTTGGAAATTATCAGGTTGTAATAGTACCTAGCTCGTTGCTACTGTCCGTGGTATATGGAAGTTATTATTGCTGCAGGATCGGTTTATTTGATAGAGTCGTTGCACAGTAGATGGTCTTTTTGATTCTATCCGTGGGTTGTTATTATACCAATTCTCCTTCATCGCTTCATTGACTTCTGGTCTCATGAAAACGACCGGTAACTTTAGTATTCATCCACAGAGGTTCTTTGTTTGATATCTGCTGACTTTTGCCGAAGGCTAGTGACACAGGAATGATGGATTAGCGTAGAAGAAGCGGGTGCCAGCAACACCGCCCCCCCTCCCCGAGGTCGACCGAAAAAAGGGGATAGTGGCCGGCGATACGGGGTTAAATTGTGAATGAACAAACCTATGGGCTGTGGAGAAAGGGAAAGTGAGGAACTCGTGGTATGATGTTGTCATGTATAATTTTTTTCGGATTTCATAAAGCGCCCGATAATCGATGACTCGTTAAGTTCGTCACCAGAGATCACCTATAACCGCTTTATCGCATCTGCATATGTCATCGGTTCATCATTCGTTTCCGACGGGCTTCTTCGCCGAAAAGAAAGAAAGGGAAATTGCCTTTGTTACAATGGTTTGAAAGGGGGGACGAATCACACTACGACCAGCATGGTATGCGAAGCTTGGTTTGTAAACAAAGGCGCATCCAGTGTATGCTTTTGTAATATATCGCGGGGTAGTCGGGAGATAGAAGAGGAACGATCAATAAGTGGCTGTCAAAAAAGGGTTCAGAGCATTTTTGTACATTTGTTGAAAGGGGATCTATTATGGTTTGCCCATCCCGTGCCGCGTCTGATTATCGTCGGCAGAAGATTTGCCGTCGGTCTCTTCTTACTATTTGGCTATAGTACGTAGTATATCTGCTTCCTTTTGTTCGGCAGAGCACTCTGTGTGTCTCCCTCATATTATTACGAGGACGGCCGCCTAAGGCATCTTTGGGGTAGCGAAAGGCAGAAGATGATTTGGCGCCAGCGTTATTAGAAGGAGGGAGTAGGGGATTACAAGTTAAAGTTAGGGGAGGGTTGGCGGGGCAAAGTATGCCTGTATTTCTTTTTTTTTGGAAATGTGGGAATGCATGGAGTTCGGTATAGTAGTGAGGACCCTTAACGTTTCGTAAGGGGAGCTATATCATGGCTTATGTCACTTGCGCACCATCGATAACGTATTGAAGGCTACGCAGGAAGTAGGAGCACGGAGAATTAATGAACAACAATGTCCTTGCGTATGCCAGAGGCAGGTCAACAAAGCTGAATACTTAAGTACTAATAATGAACATGATGGGTCAAATAGATGCAACCACGTCAGGTCCTCGGCAAACCTTAAGCTTATTCGGACCGTAGGCTTTTCTGGTGAATGCTGTCCATATACCGGCTTCCGGCATAGGGCATATCAACCATGCAAGCTACCAGGACAGGCGAAGAGGGGATAGGGCTGAAAGGATAGATAAAAGAGACTAGTCTTGACACCACGGCGAGACGCTGCCAAAAAGCACTAATTTCATATTATACTGACGCCGACGGTCCTAGAAGTCAGTACGTAGATAGCCGCGCATCACCGATCCTCCCTGTCAATCTCACAAGCCGTTCCACCCGTTTCTATACTCATGTTTCCTGCATGTCCTATTCCTTTCGAGGATGGGCTAAACTTCTCATAGGGTACGATTGGTGTCCATATCGATCCATGCTCTTGGCTCGTTCCCTCAAAAAATAACTGATCGCATATCATTACGGGAGTTTAATAAATACCCCAGCTGGGGCAGGCGTCCGGTCTTTCTGTATCGCATGATATCATACCGGCTATCAGGAACCGTATCCCCAAACGCCGAAATCTTATCGACGAAGCCGTTTTGTTCCTTACAGTTACAGCCGGGCCAGTTGCATCATAGCTTCTTCATAAACGTCTCCATTTCAGGAAGGACCTTCTTCCACAACGTGCACATGTCATTGACTTCATACCCATGACAGTAAAGCGCACAGCAAGAAATGATGATCTTGAGGATTGCTGTTCGGTGTCCACCAAATTCTCTGGTAAACTCTTATTTTCAACGGCCACTAGAAACCAAAGGCATCTGTTGAGTACCACACCTGGATTACCCTTAAGAATTACTTTATGGATGAGTCTTGGGGATATTAATCAGAGTTCTTGAATTATACTGTGCATACATACTTCTCGACTTCATATAACAAAAGTGCTATATTCGCTACACTACTACATTTCACCAATGAATGATTGTCCATCCTCATCATTCCTAAATATTATCGATTTCGTGTTGATTATAATGGCTGGGCTGCTGTTACGATGTATGCACATGGTGACCTTCTGAGTTTCCAGACTTAACTACTCCAAGCAGCGCAAGTCCTAGAAGGGGTAGCGCTGGAAGACGAAGAAGAAGGAGAGGGGCCGCTACCATCGAGAATATTCCAAACTAAAATAGGGTCAGTTTTGAATTGATTATGGAGTAAGGAAGATGACCAACCTTGGTTGGTGTTGTAAGGGGTGCATTGGTAGCTTAAGGTGGCTGTCAGTTACCATACATGATAGTTGGAGCAAAAAAGGAACACTCACGTCTGGGGCCCGTTGTCGCCCTCGTCGAGACACTGGTTGCCGCCGGTGATGGCAATGCGTTGGTCACCAGTTAAAAACCAACTGAAGAGTCTACTAAGCAAGTGCCCAACCTTTGAACGCTTGGTACTTACGTCTGCTGGAAAAGGCCAGGATAAGAAGTCCAGATCTGTACACAAGAGGTGAGCGAAGCCTGAGGCTTAAGAGGAACGAAGGGAACGAACCTTGACACCCTCGTTGTTGTCACTGCCAGTACCAGCGTCCAAAGCGAAGTTAGTTCCGTGAAGAATAACACTGCCGGACCCAGGGTTGATATCCCAAGTTTTGGCTTGATCACAGTTAACAGTGACGACTGGAACACCGTTGCTGTTGTCGTTGCTGTTAGGGGACAGGCATTTGCCGTCTCTGCCGGACTGGATCTTGGCACCGGTGTAGCGTTTGGTGAAAGGCGCAGCAGACACGAGAGCGAGCAAGGGAAGAAGGGTAGCGAAGAACAACATATCGGGAGTGTTGGGTGGGGCTGGTTGGTATTAGTTAAGCAAGTAGTGGAAGATAGGTAGAGAGTTCAACAAACTTGCTGGATGGGGTTCTTTGTCTTACTCTGAAGGCTGCCTTTTATACGTTGTTTCGATAAAAATGGGGCTGTGAGGTGTTGGGTATACCCTCACATGATATCGTCTTCTCTCTTCCGGCATGTATCGACACAGCCTTTTCCCCTCGTCGTACCGGTGACAGAAGGACATACGCAACATCTTTTAGACTCAAAGAATCAATAATAGAAGAAACTTTCCGTTGTGCCGGCGGGAGTGTCATGACGATGAAGTCTAAAAAGGGAATCTGTCAAAAGAAAGAGGGCCCCCGAAGCCACCGAAAACAGATGTAAGTAAAGGCAGCTAACCCATGAAGGCGATGCCCGCCTCTCAACTGCAGAGATCATGGGATTCGTAGACAGATATGGCGGAAGAGCAGAGTGACGAGTGACAAATGACTAGACTACACCAAGTTTTGCTTAATTAACATGGATCCTCCCACATTTACGAGTCGGCGAGTTGCGGGCTGCTAGAAAAAGGGAACAAC
This sequence comes from Cryptococcus neoformans H99, assembly GCF_000149245.1. NCBI lineage: Eukaryota > Fungi > Basidiomycota > Tremellomycetes > Tremellales > Cryptococcaceae > Cryptococcus > Cryptococcus neoformans. Next base: position 1,513,303 of record NC_026745.1, read on the forward strand.
TTAGCACCGGATACGCATCAGCTCTGTCTCTTCTTCCTTGATCTCAGAACCTCCTCGCGTCTAGCCCTCGTCGTCACCCCCAAATAATGCTGGGCGAATCTCGAATTAACCATAAGGAGTATTTCGATAACCCAGTCAGATCGTGAAGCCGGCATTGGCGGTCAGCTGACGATCATGATCTGCTCTTTAATGTCGTCGGGTCAGCACCGGTTGACTTCGGGCCCGCGTGGTACTATCTAAATAAAAGTATTTCACTGTCATTTTCTCGTACTGAGTGTTGTGCTGGTAGTACGTATGCAATTTAACTAACTTGCAGCAGAAGTTCTCGTCCGCTTCCCCGGAGAATTCATTTGATATATTTCCCCTCTTTTTGCGGTGCAATTCTAATAATGGAAGTACGCAGGGGCGTTCTTTTTTCGTTGTCATTCCCGAGGGGGAGGAGGAGAGTCGATGGTTCCTCGATCGACAATGGAAATAGCCATGGTGTTGCTAGTAGTGCCTTGTGAATACTGCGGATAAAAGCTGATATTCGGCCAATTATTGCACATGTCAAGTCGGATGGTAGGTTTTTCTGCTTCCCTTCCATCACCGCTCGCTCTGCCCTTACCCTGCTGGCGCTGAGTGAAGCTTTAGCTCCAGGTCTAACTAACGCGATTTGCGGCGCTCTTTTATGATATCATCAGGACATTAGGGGCCCGGCCGGTTCCTCGAAAACCCCGCCAATACTATTACATCGTCTTTCGTTATTATCATAATAGGTAGTTATCAACAGCAGGAGCTTCGAGCTGATTCGAGTTTGGCCAGATTATTACTGGTGCCAATGCCTGTGCGATGTTCAAATTATCGCGGTAGAGGTGATCAACGATCAATAATGAACTCCTTTGTTCTGTAGCAATCGTTGGCGAGAGGTCTTCCAATTGAATTCGCACTGTATTTTATCCTCCTGACCACGTTGGTTATCCTCTGGATCACCACAGGTTCATGCCGATCGACCCATATCTGCAGTGTATAAGATGCGTAGCTGTGCAGGTGTGCGAATCCTCGGTTTGTTCTTCTGTCTAACCTGTGCATATTAATTGATTATTTGATGTTATAATAGGCTGTAGTATCTAGGATATATTATGGCCAATCATCTTTCCAATCCCTGCCTTGCTCTTCATCCTCCTGAACTCTGAAAAAGGGAAACTATTCTGAAATGGAAACCATTTTAGTACAGCGATTGCCGCTCTAAAAAATTGGAGTCTTTGAAAACAACGTAACTAAACACTCCTCCGTTGCTACTATTTGCGCACTATACTATTCATAATTCTTCTGCTGTTATTTATTCTTGCACCTCTTTCAGATCGAAGGACGAAAACATCCTTCCTCAGCCATGAATGCGAAGAGAACAGCAAACCTCATAGTTCTTCATCGGCAAAATAGGAGCTGTGGTTTGCACAGTTTAAACTTGATCAGAAGATGTGTGTGTAAAAAAATAAAAGATGCGGCTCCTTCATGTATATGTCTCCATGACATTGGCATAGACAAACAGGTACGACGATGGCCCACGATCAATGATGCTGATTTACGCGTGTGAGTTCCCATTAACGGCAGCTCCATACAGGAGCGTCTACTACACGGACAGAAACTAAAAGCGGAGATCTGTGAGGCACAGTTTTTTTACCATCGTCCTCTAAGAGTTTTTTGTCTTCCCGACCCTGTTGTAATTCGATTCGGCGTACCCACACACACCCTCAACGGAAGAAGGAAGATACCCATAACTGTCCCCCAATTTGCCCAAATCTCTGTCAAAACCTCTCTTGCCGCCTTGTCTTCTATATGATATTGAGCGGCATCGCACACGCCTTGCGTACCCCTTGTGGGACGATCGGTGTTTGAGTTGGTTATGATGTAGGTACGTATTGTGCGCTTGCGACAATGAGGTCGATTGACGGGGAAATAATAAGAGGATGCTGTGCGTTTACCGCTGATTGGTAAGGAGCATGAATTTCCGTCAGCGGACTGGACCAAGATGAAGCCACGGCCAATAAATAATTAGATTATGGAAGACGACTCGCCTTGGATCAGTTAATAAACTGTGGCTCAGTCGACAGCGCTCCAAATGGCCAGTAAAAAGAGATCTCAATACGAATATCACCTTTCTCGATATGCCCCCGTTTGAAACTCGGACCCAGTAACGGCCATTCATTTCGTCGGCGTGTGAGTTATCCCTTGAAGCGTCTCGCTGCTTTTAAAGCACACCCGAGAGATTTGACTCTGGTTGGTCTTGTCCAAGGATTGGCACGTGTGGCTGATTATTTATTTTGGATTAGAAAATCGAGCGGGTAGATTGAAGGAGTGTTGAGGATGGCGGATCAGCTAGGTTCTTCACTGGTGGTGCTGCTACTACAGCTCGGAAAGCTTGCAGGGGGCTGGACGGATGAGTTGAAGAACTATATTGAAGACAGTTAGAGATCTTGAAAGGATGCCATGGGCTTATCCTTTCGGCATTATCTTCAGCGGTTTCAAGTAATAGTGTGCCGAGATCATTCCGGAGACATGATCGTCTGCATTCGACGTCTGTTTAATACATGACCCACTGAGGCAAGCATTACGTTATGATAACCCTAACTCTTGACATTTCATTTGGTCAATTTGATCCTTCCAATTTTTTCCTCCATACGATGCCGGATGGTGAGATAATCCCGTCGAGCTGAAAATCCCAGTCCCAGGTGGGAACTCTTTCCCCATGAGATAATATCTGCGGCTCGAGTGCAATAGCCACTGCGCGTAGATCAGCCATTTTCTTCTTGAATCACATGGTCAGACTGCATTTGCAGAGACGTACTGAGTAAAGGGCGAGGACGCGTGGAGGTGTATGATTGAAGGAAACGGTCGTAGTAGGCTTTACCTCGGCCAAGCTGTAACCGTTGTCAGACTCATCTTTCGTCCTATGTTGAGTGATAGAAACGTACTCTATTGCACTCTTCGTCGAATGCGACACCCGGAATGAGGATCAAGTCCATTGCAGGCGCTTTTGGGTTCATAGCTTCGAAACTCCATGAGCTTTTATCTTGCTTGACCTGATGAGGCGGAAAGCATTCGTACCATCCTCCCGTAAAGATTTATCCATGTCTCTCCTCTCTACTCCAGGGTCAACGATTCCCCATCTATCTAGAGGACAGTTTTCTAGATCTTGAGTGGAATACAATCTGAGCATACGCATATCCTGTTCTGATGATGGGCCGGAGAGCGACGGGGTAGAGGGGTTGTGGGTTCGGGAAGGGGGCGCAGGGATGTATGGTGTGTACAATGAAGTTCCTAGACAATCGAAGTAAGCTTTAATTTTCAGAATATGCAAAACTGGATGAACAGTATTACCTCGTTTCAGAAGATGATCCACGATCAAATTCGTCCGTAATTCACCCTGTGCCATACTGAGATAACACCCGACAGAGTTCGCCTTCTTGAAAAAATTTTGATCAAGAAGTATACGGAAGACGTCTCTTGCTGAACTAATGTAAGATTCTATTGGCTATAGTGTACATCACTCACACTGTTTGTCAATCTCGGAATCACTCATGCCCTTAAGCGTTCGAAGCATGGTTTTGCGCAATGTTGCTTTGAGGGCAAATGTTACAGCCATTTTATCTCGTTCTTCTTGTCTCCCAGTATCACTGGGTTCCGGGTTGCTCATGTGGCGCTCCAAAATGAAAGTGTTAGGAGGGTTAATGGCTTGGTACTAGCCAAGACCTTCAGTATTTGTGGACCTTGTGTTGTGGAGATGGCACGGTGATGGGGAGAAGGACTGGGACCGATTTGGAAGTGATGATGTGGGGATTTGAGGTGCGGCGAATTCCGATGGTTGGGCCGGGGATGTTTTAGAAATATATCTGTTTTCGTTCCCGAATTGTTTTTCGTCGAGATTCTTGACGCAGAGAGTGACGATGGAGCCTCCCCCGCTGCCCCGGACACTCGTGCTGGATTACTATGATTCGTGTGAGTAGTACGTGGGGGAGAATGCGGCGCCAGCTTACCTCCTCAGACACCAACAACCTGGTCACCCTGCTCACCCGCACCTACGCGGACGCCGACGTGCTGGAAAAACTCGTGGTGGTGAAAGCCGACGAGTACACGTGGTGAGGCCCCGCCCCCTTCTCAAGCCTCTGACCACGTCTGACGCCGTGCAGGGACGAGTTTCAGCGCCTCGTCCTCCCCAACATCGACTGTGTCATTCTCTCCCCGGGGCCAGGCCGCCCGGATAACCCTGCAGTGAGCGACCTCTCCGCCCTCCGCCCCTATCCCTAACCATCCCGCAGGACATCGGTTTCGCTCTCCAGCTGCTGCGTCTCCATCCGCTCCCAATCCTCGGTGTCTGCCTCGGTCATCAAGCGATCGGCGTAGCCTTCGGTGGAAAGGTATCTACCAGGTTGCCCCCATATATGTGACCTTACTAACGCCCTATAAAGATAATCAACATTCCCAAAATCACCCATGGGCATGTCATTCCTGTCGCTCCGGTACAGCCTCCCATTGGGCTTTTCGCTTCTCCTCTGTGGAAGGCTGGTGGTGAAACCCAGTTTGATGTGGTCGTCTACAACAGTTTAACAATAGACCCGATGAGTATGTCAGATCATTCCTCCTCTAATCAATGTCTTGCTGATATCTCGATATCTCTAGCCCTTCCTCAGCACCTTGAGGTGACAGCGTGGTCCATTCCTTCATCTGATCGACCAGCTAGTATCCAAGGACTGAGGCATCGACTCTACCCTATATGGGGTGTACAATACCATCCAGAGGTAAGCTTTCGGTCATCGGAGTGATATCATCGCTTACAACACTTACAGTCAATCTCTTCTACCTGTGGCTCATCGCTACTCATTTCGTTCTTGAACGAGGTCCACAAAATCAACAATCAACCTACGTCCTACCCTAACCTCCTTCCCTCGATCGTCTCTTCCTGCGCATATCGTGTTGTCAAGGCTGGATCAACAACCACATCCCATGAACCATCACGCACTACGTCAGCCTCTTCATCAAAGCTCGAGAAAGTGAACAAGGCTTTTGGTGAATTGGGCAAAGGTTTAACCACGGAGGATGTATTCCAACGTCTCGTGAGGAGGCCGCTAAGAAAAAGGGAGAAAGCTGTAGCAGAGATATGGCTTGACGGGCAGACAGTAGGTCTTCATAACCCCTCTAAGACATGAATGTTCATTGACCACTTGCAGCCTACTCGTCCTACTACCTCTTCACTCGCTTCCCCGTCTTTCCTTCTCACATACTCTCTCACTACTCGTACTGTTACTCTTCACCGAGCGGGATCCACTCCTAGCAGCCTCCCTCTCTCTGAAGATATCACTTTTTGGGAGTGGTTCTCCGCCGGCCAAGAGGCCATAACCCGTAATCTCCATTGTGCCCTAGAACCTCGAATGAGCGGCTGGAGAGGAGGTTGGGTAGGCTGGTTTGCGTATGAGATGAAGGAGGAGAGTCTTAGGGGTTATCGAAGGCGGGGAAGGGGAGAGGGAGAGGAAAAGGTAGATGCCTGTTGGGGATGGACGGACCGGTTCTTGGAAAGGACCCCTGAGGGAGAATGGGTGGCGAGGGGTGTGGTCAGACAAGGTTCGGATCAACTTAGTGGGATCGAGGGTTGCGACATGTTGCGCTGGTTGCACAACGAAGGCATCACTTTCGGAGCCACTCAGGATGACTGGGTAAACTACGTTCAGTCTGTGTCAAGCATACTCGATACTATGGGTGAATCTCCCGCATCCTCCCCGTTACCCAAGTTCCATCCCACCAGCTCAAGTGACGCCTATCAAAAGCAAATTGACGCATGTCGCGAGGCCATCCGCCAAGGGGAGAGTTACGAACTTACCCTCACCACTTCCTTTTCCTCTACCCCTTTATCTTTCGATCCTTTCGCTCTGTATTTGCACCTTCGGAAATTCAACCCCGCCTATTACTCTACCTATATGAGCTTCCCCACCCTCTCAACCTCTTCATTACATGGCAGCTCAGGGACGCAGGGTATCGCTATCCTCTCAAGTTCTCCTGAACGATTCTTAAAAATTGATTCTTCCAGACAAGTGGAGATGATGCCCATCAAGGGAACGAGAGCGAGAGTCAAAGAAGGTCAATGTGTATGTCGACCTGACGTTGGGTGTGAAGGAGAGAACCCAGGCTCGGAGGAATGTAGACAGGAAGGGAGGAGGGAGGATGAGCGAAGAGGGAAAGACCTGGTTGAAGATGTCAAAGAACGGGCAGAGAACCTCATGGTCAGTCAAACTCCTCTTGTCCACCAGCTTAACAAAAGGAACATGCTAATATAAAGTGGCTTTGTTGTCCAGATCGTTGATCTTATCCGATCCGACTTGCTCTCGTGTTGTATCCCGTCAACAGTCACCGTTCCAAAGCTTATCGCTCTTGAATCCTATGGGGTGCATAACCTAGTGACGACAGTTCAAGGCACGCTGGCAGACAATGTTGGGAGTGTGGAAGCTGTCAAAAGATGTTTCCCACCTGGTACGTACCTAAATGAAAGACTAGTTTGACAGATCGCTGATGAAGAGAATGCTATTGGTAGGCTCCATGACGGGTGCACCGAAGTTGAGGTCAGTACAGCTTTTGGATGAGTTTGAGAACCGTCAGCGAAGGGGCATATATTCCGGTAAGCTATCAACTCTAAGACATTCTCAAGCAATTGTGTATACTGATATTTAATTGTCTTCCTATCAGGTGCTTTGGGTTACTTTTCTGTAGATGGAGTCACAGATCTCAGTGTTGTCATTCGTACGATTGTAGTCGAGAATAATCGTATGTTAATCCAGCCACATATGGACAAACTTATGTAAAGGGGCTGATTGAACTCGACCATGAATAGGATTGAGTATCGGGGCTGGAGGTGCCATCACCTGGCTTTCGGATAGGGAGAAGGAATGGGACGAGGTGTTGACCAAGGTCAAGTCTGTAGTTGGGAGAATGGAGGATATAGAATAACATGCTGGCAGCGGCATCACATCTAGTTATTTGGGCAATTGTGGGTTTATTATCATCGCGTAGAGAGCATGCATGTACCTAAGATGTTGGTCCATTTTGAAGGCATAGCTTAGAAGATAGGGACCTTCATTTGAATACCCGAATAGCCCTTGAGATTGTGTGTGTGGGGATAATACCTCAGGACCATACTCCTTGTCCGCTCGACAACTCGTCAATATCCTTCTCCCATTCTTTTCATTGATAACGGTGGATAGATTCGCATCTCGGAAACGAAAAAAAAAGAGTTCCCAGCATGCCTATTTTTTGCGCAGGGAATCTTGTTTTTTCCCCAGCCCGATGATGACGACTGACGATCTGTTCCTATAGATTTGTCCATCTTCCATCTTCCATCAACCCCATAACTGTAGTGAGTACATAGATATCACATTCCGCATCCTGTAGTGTCTCATCTAATCCAGGCAGAGCCATCCTTTGAACAATATCCAAGTGGCACTCAAGGTCACCCCAAACTTTCTCGGTCATTCATACACAAATTTGGTCACCACCACCATTTCTGTTACCCACACTATATTCCCTTCAACCCCCTCAGGTGCCGAGGTAATGTTTGGCTCAAAGCTTGAAGAGATCGAAGAGGGATTATCTTTCTGGTTGAGGGTCCTAACTAATCGGCTTTGAGATTCTGCTAATGTCGATGTTGAAACGCTGTCAGTTTCGGAGCAGAACGTGCCAGAATCGACTGGGAGGAAGGATGTAGGGAAGGAAAAAGAAGAAGAAGACTCGGTTGATCCGAGAGTATCATTGTTTTTTCAGCCAAGCGAGAAGATAACAGTCGTTCATTGCAGTATCGTATGTGTAGACTACGTCATTTCCCCAGGGATTAAACAATGCCACCCTAAACCGCCAAACGTCAATAGAACGTATATTGACGATGAAAGAGGTAGATGCACTTACATCTTCGTCCCATTCACTGCGATTGATGTGTTCAGAACTGCATAAGCATGGCCCCCTACAAGTTCTACCGCCCCAGTAGGGAAGGTCTGGAGTACCACCGGGGTCTTGGTCCCCTTGCTCAGCACTTCCCAAGCTTCATCTCCCAAATCTCCCTTGAACTCCCACGCCGCCTCTTTCCCCGTCAAGATCCGCAACGCATTGGGCACTCCTGCAGGATTAAGGGAACCATTTGTTGACGGAAGGATACCAGAGTACACGGCAGCCGAATCATATGCACCTGGCCACCATGCAATAGAGGTATCTTCGTTATCGTTGTTGATCAGCTGGGAATGGTAAGTCACAGGGACTGATTGGGCAGTAAGGGAAGTGTCATCGGCGAAGATGGTGACTGTGACGTCTGTAACGTTCAGATCGGATGGGCTAGAGTAAGAGAATTTAGATTTGATGAAAGAAGGTGAAATCGTGGTGATTGCTGCCATAGATGAGAGCCAGCCACAATCTCCTTCATCTGTTTAGAAGATTGTCAGCAAGATGACCCATTTGAGTATTGATGATGAAGCGTATGATGGAGGCTCACGTTGTCCAATATCATCCCTACTCGGCATCCCGCTCGCCCCAAAAAGAGGCGCACCGTCACGCTTCGAGATGGGTCGAGGCGGGGACAGTGTAGGTCTTGCATGCGTCCATGTCAAATCTGCTCATAGTCAATAATCATCCCACTGACCTGATAGTTTTTGAAAAATAGCATTCAAATAGAAAAAGTGTGGAGAACGTACCAACAGAGAATAGAAGGGTGATAAAGAACGTATTGATCATCTCGACAAGGTGTGCTATATGGCCAGGATGTCCCTCGTCCGCCAGGTAGATTTTGATAGGGTATGACTGAAGGAGATTTAATTCTTGAGTTGAAAAACATAGGCTGCCCAAAAGATTGTTGAGGGATGATTCATATACCAGCTCCCAGCCTATGCTCCAGTTTGAGTTATCTACGCTGATCCGGTTGCTTGCTTTGTCCATGACCAAATCCCCATTCCCCTGTTACCAGCGGTCAGTACTGGGACGGAACCTCAAAGGAAGCCATTCGTTGGTTGGATTATTGGACATTTTGCAAAGATTCTGGAAATCAATTCCTTTGAGACTTGTAATTATCCCCTTGGTAAACTCATCTAATCGGAGGTGCAAGGGGAGTTGAAAAGCTTTTTTCATGCTCCTTTCATACATGCTTAATTTCGTGCAGGTAGATTGGTCTGTTGTGGTGGTCGGTGAGCGCGATGGTATTCTACAGAAAACATAGGACATGTAAGCTTTTTAATAATCAGTCTTCAACTTTGATATAATCCACAATTTTCCTTCATAATCGTGCTTGACGAAGAATTCAACAGACGACAACAAAGTCATCTGTAATACTTTTGGCTTGAAAGAGGGTTTTACCCATTGTCTGTCCATCAGCTATCGTGCATTAATGAATACGCGATAGTCCACCATCATCAAAGGCCAAGTGCAAGGATCTGGTGATGTTCACTTTGTGGGTTGCCAATCTTCAGTCGTCAGGTCGTCGCCAGGTCGGGACCCTATCTGGTTTCAGCTCTGCATAATATACCTACAAAAATCACGCAATAGTAAACTTTTTTTTAAGTGAGTGTCCAATAAACGGCAGTTCACTCAAACTTTTTCAACCAACTCAACACATCTTCACAAAGCACCGTCTGGGCCTCCTTTTCGCTTACATCGTGCGATGCTCCTTTAATAATACGCCATTCCAGTTTGCCGTTGGCGACATCTGCCCACTTGGGGAGCAAGTCTTCTGGACGGGAGACGATCCATTCGGCGTCTTTTTCAGAGAAGAGAGCTAACGCTGGGGCAGTGAGCGCACCAAAGGAGGTGGAGAGGGAGTGGACGTATGGCTGGGTGGGCTCGAGAGGGATGTCGGCGGAGAAGTAGTCATCGTCGCCACTACAGACTGTTTAGCTTTGCATATCTGATGTATAAAGAAGAGTTGGTAGAGGGTGACTGACCCAACACCCATCAGACTCCAGAGCCTGTATGCCGTCATCTTCATCTCGACCCCTCCAAACCCTGCCTTTTTGCAAAACTCATCCGGCATTATTTCATGTCCTTTTCCCTTTTTGACCATATCTTCTGCCAGAGAGAGATAGTCGCAGTATGGCTTATCTTTGGCACAGACTTCTCTGTCAGAGATGGGCGCTTGCATGATCCCTCCGTCGACGTGGTAGGCCGGATCGTTGTTGATGGAAGAGGAGAGATAGTGCATGACGTTTTGGGAGCCTGTCGAATGACCCATGATAATAACTGTGGATAAGCCTGTACCATGTCAGAGAGTGCAGCGGGTGCCTAAAGGAACAGCAAGTAGTTACCACCAGTTGTCTTCAAGTACTTGACCAAGGCCTGCATTTCCTCTCGATCCCGATCTAAGCTACCTGTGCCGTAGCCACCGTATGCTGAGCTCCAGTGAAATTGAATCCTTGGTCCGTTAGCTTTCTGCCTTTCCTCCTGGCCACTTACAGTTTCCACCCGGCTTTTCCTAGGGCATCGCTCAAGGGATAAGTGAAGGGCACTGCGCCAAGGCCGTTTGTGAGACCGCCAATGAAGACGACAGCGCGGGTAGCTGCGAGATCACCGGAGGTGAAGACTGGATAGAAGAAGGGTCCGCAGGGGATGGTGATGAGCTGGCCTTGGAGCGACATGTCTTGTGTTTTTTGATGGAGATGTTGCTGCTTGTGCAGTATCAGATAAGGGCTGTCATTTGTCGCGTGAACTGAGATGGAGACGTGCGTGGGGTGGCTGTTCCTGGCGGCGATACCCGGCGGGGATGTTTTTCTGTTCAATCATCATGATCATTCATGATGATATCTTCTCGACCATATTGTGTGCTACAGTGCGCTTCCCTCCCCCACGATGCCGCCCCGAACTGCACACCTGTTTGCAACTCTCCGCTGTCTCCGCCCGGCCTACTTCGTCCCCTGCCTGGCCGCTGCAGTCGGGGGCGCCGTCCTGTACGCGGGGGCCGAACCAGTCAGGCTCGGGCGGTGGGAGAACCCGCTCCTCGTGCACGCCCACTCGCACCCGCAGCCTGTCTTCCGGGTTGATCCCGAGACCTCGATTGAGTTCCCCCTCTCCCTCCCCCTCGCCACTCCCTCCCCTCCTCTCACCCTCGTCGGACTCGGCGTCCGCAAAGTCTCGTTCCTCAAAATCAAGGTCTACAGTGCCGGCTTCTACTTGCAAGACGGCGCGACCAGGTGTCTCCACCATATTCCCGGATGGGCGGTAAGTCCATGTATCTCTGCTCCCTTATTCCTGCGGCCATGCTCCGGTGACTGTGCGTTGACTCTCATCCCCAATCCAGACTTTCACTGCCCAGCATCTCCTCACTGCCCCTTCCCCTTCTCCCGCCGGTGAGACTGCCGCCCCACAACTTTCAGGCGAAGCCCTCATGGCCAACTTGCTTGATCAGCGTATCGCTTGTGCCGTTCGGATCGGTATGTCATTCTCTTCACTCCTTTGCGTCTCAAGCAAACATGCGGAGCGATTAACATTGTATAGTCCCTAACAGAAACACCGATTTCGGCGTACGTCTCCCTCCCCTCTTCCGGGAACTCTGCTGACACATAAACCGCTCAATAGCATCTTCGAGACGCCTTCACCCGAGCCTTGATCGGTCGACAGAAACTCGAACGAGCCAAGGGTGCTCTCTCAGAAGCGGATGAAGCTGTATGGCAGACCCTTTTAAGCATTCTCGCGACCTCTGCGCCAATGCGATTCTTGATATCTCAAAGCTGATTACATATTTTGACAGAGAATCAGCGAAGCCATCCAGACCCTTAAGACGTTCTTCCCTGCTCAAACGGTTCACAAGGGTAAATCCGTCACCCTCCTCCGTCCACCTGAGGGGGGCATCGTAGTTGAATTCGAGGTAAGTCGTGCTTCTTCCCTGCTCTCCCAGTTCCTTTATCCACAAAAGCCCATGCATGCTCCCTTTTTCCACATCATTTGCATTTGATCAATAATACTGATGTGCCATCTCTTCAAATAACGGTAGGGTGCAATCCTCGGTAAACTCAACGACCCCTGGATCGGCAAGCAGCTCATTTTGACTTACTTTGCAGATAACGGAGCTGTTTCTGACAAGGTGCGTTGTCATTTCCTTTTGTCCCAGAGAGCGTCTGCTGATATGCGGTCCGGACTCAGTTGAAGGAAGACGTCGCAAAGGGATTGGAAGGGTTCACCAACAAGCAAGGCGCTTGGGGACAGTAACTCGTCGGGTTCGCTCCTCGGATTTGACAATCCTGTCCCCATCTTTACTTTTCCCTCTTTCTCTGCATTATCATGACGTTCAATCCGCCAGTATTTTTCAATCATTGCCTTCCCACATTGTCAAGGTCAGTAATGGTTCCACTGCTTAATTTGCAACTGCCATACGATAAAACCATGCTTATCAGCCATTATACATCTCATATCTATCACTCTTTTTCTTCAGATCATGTAAACACAACACTAGAAAGACATGCAGAAACAAACTCTTCTCGCTCATTTCACACTCGTGTATCTTTTTCCTCATAGGACCCTCTTTCTCTGATCGCTCATGGCCTTCAAAGACTATCAACGCTACTTGCAATCCATAATTCCCGCGCTCATGTGAATGGCTAACCATGCTTAAGACATGTTGGTTTCCGTCCCACCTTCGGGAGCTTTGGGTTCATCCGGATATCGTGGTCTTGTGCTCTCAATATCATCTAGATTGGACATCCGTAGTCAGTTTTTGTAATCTGCGATGACAGAAAAAGGGCGTGGTGAGGGTGAAATGGAAGATGAGGAAGAGCAATTAAAGAAGCCGGGACTCACCCAAGAACGACAAGTACGCCCACTCAACCGCCTCTGCCGCCCAGTAGAAATCACAGTGCTCACTATCCTCCAGCTTTGTCACCTTGATCACCTTCACATCCTTCTCCTTCTCCTTTAGCCTCTCCAACAGCGGATCGGCAAAAACCAAGAAATCCCGTCCACCATGGTATACTGACAGTGCAGGGAAACGTTTGTCGAACCATCGCGGGAGGGAGTCATCCAAAGTGCATTTGCGGTCGGCAAAACCGCCTTTGCCGCACCACCAGAAGATGGAGGCGGAGGAGACGGGGGTAGGCGTAAAGCGGAACATTTTAGTTTTGCGTCGATGAAGCCTATATGTGCGAGTTGATTAATTCCCTCAGGCCGGTGAGATTACATAGGCATTTTTCCACGCACCAGTTGGTATCCGTCCAGCTGAACAAAAACGCAAACATAATATAACCCAGCGACGCAAACATCCTCGGTGGCGCATAGTCGTATGCCCACCTCATTAGCGGTATGAAATCGAGTACACCGAAAAACCTCTTCCATGTCGGCCAATCCATCTTGTTTAGTGTTGTGAACGGGAACCCAGTAGTGAGAGTTCCGGCATACACGGCTGGGGCGAGCGCGATAAATACAGAAAGCTTTGAGCCGAGGGAGGGGCACATTCCCAGGGAGAGAGAGATGAACGCGAGGCCGTTGCCTTGAGAGTGGCCGATGAATGCAATCTTGTCGTACCCCGTTTCCCGACAGACGTGTTCAACGAGTGCAGGGAGGTCGTACATTGCAAGTTCTCTAATCGTCCAGTCTTATACAGGTGAGCTTTAATCAAGAATTGTTTAGACTTACCCCAGAATCTCGGGTCGTTCCTGCTGAAGGTCCGGTGGCCCATATCAAACACTCCTCTTGTATTTCCAAGATATACCTGGTACTTCCCCTCTCTGGCTAACCAGAACGCAAGAGATCGGTCTTCAGATGTGACAAATGAACCCGACGATTGAAATAGGCCGTGAAGGATAAGGACGGGAAAACCGCCTCGACCATCAGAGTGTGTTTGGGCATCGGGATCGATAACACGGTGCATCCTATCGGTTAGCTCAGGTTTCAAAAGGTGGACTCACTTTAAATAATAGCCATCTTCCGTCTCCACAGTCTGATGCTCAATGTCCATCCCCACTTGCTTTGCATAAAACGCTGGATCTTTACTGACCGTCTTTCCTTCTTTTTTCCAATATTCTTCATCATCCCATGGAAACTTCCTTGGTCTCTCTGGCCATATCCATTTTGGTAAACATTTTGCCATTTCCGCAGCAACCGCCCACAGTACGACAAGAACGAGAAAGTAGGTTGATAATATAATTGACGTGGTTTGGACGAACAGCAAATTGAGTTTTGCCCAGAGTGAAAGAGGAGCGGGAGACATAGGCGAATACGTTGATAATGATGGAGGCGGGAAGGTAGGCCTGGTGAGGTGTTGTGACGGAGTCGTCGACCGGTCAATAAATATACGCCTCAAGATACCTCTGTTTGAAGCGGTTGAAGCGGCAGAGGAAGCACGCGACAGGCTTGGCCGTAGTGGTATTGGCGCCAAAAGCGGCACATCTTCTGCTCTCGAATATACATCCTCATCCACTTCATACTCTGGCGTCTTGACCTCTCCGCCTCTCACTGCCCGGGCCTGGGCGGCAGCAGTTTGGCTGTTGGGCAGACTCATCGCTGCTCGTGCCGGGGCATCCAGTAATGTTGAAGGGGGACTTCGTACAAGGGAGGGGATTTCTGCGGGGACAGAGCGGGATGGGTGGGGATTCAAAGAGGTTGTCTGCGCTTGACTCTCGGCTTTCAAAGGGGACGGTGGATACCCTGTGTCTTCGTCGCGTTTCTCGTTGAGATACTTATTAGGTATTAATGTAGTGTCGCCAGACAATGGAGCACCTTCTGTAGGTGAAAGTGGTGATCGAGACTTGGCTATAGGACTGGGAGCGATGAACGCTGCTGTTGCGTTGAGAAAAGATGTTGTAGATGGAATCAGGGATGACATTTTGCTGAGGTGCAGGGTTAGCGGAGCTGCGCTTTGAGAATGCCGTAATTTTGTTTATCCCACGGTTGGGCTAGTACTGGTTGTTTACTTACTGCGGAAATTATAAATATCAAAAAAGATGGAAAGAACAGTGGGATGGCTCAAGCGGAGATGCCAACAATGCACGATAATCTCCCGCCCGATGCTTGCTGCACATCCGAGCTATGTGGTTGCAACGACTATGAGTGACAAGACCTCACCCCTTGTCCGAAATCAGGATTGACTGCCAGCGACAAATAGTAGAGTTACTTGATGTCTTGCAGAGCTTGAGAAGGCTCTATTCCGTCCCCCTGCTCAATATCGGTCGAGAGTTAGAGGAGGAAAAGAAGAAGAAATGGAATTTCCTGTTAAAGCCTCTCTATCGCACGGCGCGATCGTGGTTATATAAAGGAGCGACCGCGTGGCAAGCACAAAAGACGTGTCGGGATGTATGCCGTTCCCAATGGCACAGTCTGTATAGCGGTGGCCGAATCGTTGGTGGCGATAATGGTGATGATGATGGGATTTTGAATGTGTTTGGTGGGGAAAACATCTTACGATGCGGATGTTTTTTAGTTTGGAAATGAAGAAATCTGGGAATAGGAACAAGGAGTGCGACATCACTCACTCCATCCGCCATTAATTCCCTTTCATCGTCAATGTGGGTCCCTGACAATGTATCCTGAGCGGAATCACTGGCCTGTAAAAGCGCAAAGAGCTTGCCTTTCGGGCCTTTAGGATCAGGGTAGCGACACCCTTGGGGCGTGCTACGGCCTATGACGGCATAGGCAAGGGAGCGGCAACAACACCATGATGATTTATCTAATCTCATCCGTGTCTGACACACCAATCATGATGGATTACAAATTATGGACTGCCATCATACGGAGCGGGCACGTCCAGCAGCCCATAAGCAATCGTTGTTGCTTCATGCCCACAAAAACATGATTAAACAACACTTTATCTTCTGATCTCATCATGTCTTATGCGGCTTACTGCTTCAGTTTCTCTTTTTAAAACCCTGATACAAGCTTATTCCTAAGCACTCACGAAGTTGCTTCCTCTTCCAAGGATGACATTTTACCTGACAAAAACCTTCAGTAGCTCTATTCTAAATGTGCAAACTCATCTAGAAAATGGCTGGGCGTCTCTCAGCTCCGTATCCTTCCCTAACCCCTCCCCTCTCAAAAAAAGGAGTCTTATGCGGGTAAAGCTTCTCTCTCATCCCCTGGGTAAGCCCCTTGTGTTCCTCAAAGTTACAATATACATCCTAAGCTTCTTCAAGACTCTTACCGACACAGCATCGCATTCTTTGCTTCTCACTCTTCTCCACCATTGCTCCCTTCACCATCCCCTTTATTAGCCGGCTCTCTCCATACAGCTTCCCCAACCTGCACCACACTGCCAATTAGAAACGCCCAACTCCCCCAAAACGTTGCAAGATCAGATTCATATTCCAATCCTGAAGCAGAAGAGTAGCCCAATGCGCCGCATAGGGTGAAACCGATGGCTCCAATCAGGTTCCAGAAAGCAACTGCAAGTAAAAGTTAATGGGTTAAGGAGGGGGGAAATATCGGGAAGACATACCCCACCAACCGATATCTGTGATGTTTGGTAACCACCAATGTTTTTGAACTTCAATCATGAGGACGACGGAGGAAACAATGAAGCCTGAGCCGCCGACAACTGTTTGATTTAGCTTTTGTCAATCAACCAAGAGATGTAGCACACCTTGAGGGGTCCAGTAAAAGACATCAACGATAGCAGTAGATCCTCCGCCTGAGAAGTACCCTGGGATTACACCTGGCAAACCGGTCCTATTTCCGATCAGACTCGTCTATACAATGCAGTTTGTCCATTTACAAAGTTGACACCCAGAACACGGTTGCTGCAAAAAACTGGATGATTGCCTAGGATGTAGTGTCAGCTTTAAGAGTTCTAATCGAATAGACTCACAGCCATATATCCCATATCATGCCACATAGGTCTTCCCCACCATATAAACCTCTTTGCGCGTTTCGCTATCCCTTCTGTTATTTCCTGCTGAGACTTTCGAGAGTTGGAGGCGGCATAGGTGAGCTCATTAGATGATTTCGCTAGGGTTGACGAATCTAGAGTTGCATAATGAGGAGTATGCCTTCGGTGAGATAATAACTGTCCAATAGCTGTATTAAAGTTGATTTCTCGTCCTCTAACGACCTTTCAACCTCATTTTCCATCGGCAAGGCGCATCAGACTCACCGATCTAAAGCCTCTATGACCATCAGATACGAGCCCAGCTCAAATGTCGTCCCTCCGACAAAAGCCATGGCATATGCAGTACGTGAAACCGTGTCTGTATCTAGTCTTGGTCTAAGTAATGGGAACCACACGAGGAATCCTGCGTGGCGTTAACTTTTCGCTACTGACAAGTTGTAGAGACATACCATTTATGACCCATACCACGGATCCTAGAGTAAATGTCACCGCAACCCAAAAGCTCACGTCCATCTTGAATATAGGACGAAGCCTGATATCCCCTGTTTTCCGTATCCTTGCAACAGCCATCTGCTCCATTCGCTCCACTGTTTCCTTTTTCTCTTTGCTCTTGCCGTCTTCGACTTGGCCCTTCTCCTCTTCAGGCTTCCCATGCCTCACATAGTGGATGTTGGCCTGTTTTGGGGCATATCTGCCTTTTCGTGCTCTTCTCGATGACCAGTCCCCGGCTTTTGCCCCAGTTTGGGAGTCAGCGAATGAAAGGTTTGTAGGAGTGAAAAAAGAATGAGGGGAGCGGTGGGAACGGAGGATGTACGAAGAGTGTGGCTGTATCTGGTGGCGTTCTGTGTAGCTCATGAGAATCACCGGCTTTGTAGGCGTTTGATATGTACATCGCCATCAAGACTGCGACTGTTGATGTCTATTTACAGCGCTACCTCAAAAGTCATCGTCATGACGCACCATTTATTATATGCACCATGTATCATTATGCTGTCGCTCATCAATAAATTAGCTTCCGGTTGCCGTACCTGATTTGGGCTAATTACGCGAAGTTGTCAACGGACAAGAACCAAGGCAGATGCGACCAAGACGTATCTGCCCAGACGTGGGACAGCATATGGACTTGCATCAGCGAGCTCCTATTCCCAGCTGCAGGCCACCTGCCATGATCCTCCATGCCATCCGCGGCTGCGCACATCCCACACCATTCTTGCTCCTCGGCCTCCTCACGACGCACTGTCCTTTCTCAAACCCGCACTGACCTTTCCCAAACCCGCATTGAGATATCCTTTCGCCATTGCTGACACTCTACTGCTTCTTCTCATCTGTGTTTTAGACTTCTCCAATTCAAGAGAGTACCTTTCTATTTCGCAGCACATTTCTCAGTCACCAACACGATGATACGCCTCAACATCTCTCTGTTCGCATTCACCGCCACACTCATCGCCCTCTTACCAAAGGCCGCTGCTCAGACTTGCAACGCCACCTTTCTATGCCCATCTACAGCACCTTGTTGTTCAGAATACGGGTACTGTGGAACAGATGGCTACTGTCTGGGAGGTTGTGAGCCACTGTGTAAGCCAACTATAGCTATCTATGGGTGGTGATGTAGCTGACAGGATGCAGACTCCCACGAAGTCACTTCATGCCGGCCAGATCCTATCTGTACTTCCTTCAAGACAGACTTCACTGACCTTAGCAGGGTTCAACAGAATGTATCTCTGTACGACGGTAATGCCACAGCGTACGATTGGGTTGGTGAGTACGATGGAAAATGTCTGCTCCAGGCTGTGCTAAAACCTGTCAGTTAACACGGGATCCCTGATCGCTTCATCCGATAATGATGGAGCTCGTCTCATCCTAACCCAGAATAACACTGGTTCCAAAATATCTAGTACCCGTTACCTCCATTACGGAACTATCGACTTTACTTTGCAGACGTCAAAATGGGCCGGTGTGGTGACAGCAGCAATCACAATGTCCGACGTCAAGGATGAAATAGATTGGGAATGGCCTGGGGCTAATACCGATACGGTGCAGACAAACTATTGGTTCTTGGGTATTGCAAACTGTAAGCAGCAAGTGCCGAGATAATTAGCTGATAATAGACTCGGCGACGGAGGGTGCTTCCAGCTCGGTGTCTTCTGATACGGCTGCCCACTTTCACACCTACACTGTAAATATTAATGGAGTGACGTAGCGTTCGACTGACCCAATGACAGATTGACTGGCAAGAGAGTTACATCAGTTGGAGTATTGACGGGTTACTTGTTCGTACAGTCAGGAAGACAGATACCATTTCTGAAGACGGGACACAGTAGTAAGCAAGCCTCTCACTCATCTCATAACATAGCAGTACAGAACAAAGGCTTGTAGATCTGACGTTTCTGCAGTAAATTCCCCTCCACTCCATCTCGTGTTCAAATCTCCATTTGGCCCGCTGGCACAGACGGCAATGCTCAGGGCACTATCGATTGGGCGGGTGGCTACATCGATTGGACAGATAATGACTACCTGTCCAAGGGGTATTTCTGGAACACCATCAAGAGTGTCAATATCAGCTGCGCATATGACACTGCTTCTTCTGGGGCGACAGGCTGGGCTTACTCTGGAAATGATACATCGGGGATACCGGTGAGTCCAACAATCTCATTTTCTTTTCCCTATTACTCCCTCTCGTTCAACCGAGGCGACGACGAACAAGGAAAGTTAACGAGAGATGTTGACGTTTTATCATTTATCTCAGATTGTGACCACTACCAATGCGTCAACTCTGATCTCCGCCGGAAGGAAGAGAATTGTAGGAGTCGAGATCAATAGTCGAGGGATGGGTGGAGTGGGTCTGCTTATCATCAGTGGCTTTACATTGCTCGGAGGCGTAGCTCTCATCTAATCTTCTATGTCCGATGGTAACTGTACAGTGTTGAAAATTACGTATCTTTGCCATCGGTCGATGGCGTTTGATTCAAAATAGATATGATATGAGATTTACCAAATTAGATCAATATGGGCCATTCATACTTATTAACCTGCTGGACGCTCGGAAAAAAGCATACGCATATTATGAATGACGGAGAAGAGGAGGCGAGCAATATACTTATATAAGTATAGTATGCCGTACATAGTGCATCAATCACCTTTACAGCCTCCCCACTCTTTCCCCCCATTCATAAAATGGTGAGCACACCATGTAAAATCATTAATTTCATTGTTTAGTTCGATAGTGATTTTGCTCTAAATGTTCAATGATCTAATAGCAGTAATGAGTGCACGTAATATCTCAGTCTGATATCAGGGTTCAGCAGCTGTGTAGCTGGCAGCCAAATGGGGCCAACAAGTTCCGCATGGGTAATGGTGACGGGTGACGGTGAATGAGCGAAGCGGCATCATTTGTTCTCATTCTAGTCAGCGAAAATGACAAATGTCAGAAGCTAGAAGATGTATAAAAAATACAAGTCACATTACTGAAAACTCACGAAGCTCCATTGTTAGACCCCAAATCGTGTGCAGCCTGACGGTCACAATAGCCATTTGCAATCATCTAGCCTGTCAAAATCGGCTGTGCCGCTTCTTCTGGGATTGGGGGTGCATTCAGGCCTCTGATAATCGCAAGCGCGCGTCTGCTGGGAGAGATAATTGAGGAAGAAATAATAATAAAGAGATGAACAAAGGAGATTGGGAAGATTGGAGGAGGTCAGTTATTAATTGCAAAAGTGTCCTTCATGCTTCAGGGATATACGTAGGAGACTGCAAAAGACGGAAGTTTGCAGGTGGGAGGAGTGGAGCGTCGATCAGTAGTTGTAAGTAAATTTGATTATAGCAAATGTCGGAAGAAAGGATAAAGAGAAAAAAGTAAATTTGAAATGAATATAAAATACACTGCTAATAGATCATCTTCTTTCAGTCTTCTTCGACGATCAAACATCATACCATGCTTTGACGACCCTTGAAAAGCGCTGTAAGCGCTGTGCATCGAAACACGCCGCCGGAAATGAAGTAACCGATCAAAAAATTCGCCATATGTTCGCTTAAATAAGTGAAGATCTAATCACTCCACGCGGTAATGGATAGAGATAACGTGTGCCAAGCTGGTGCCTGAGATCAAGTGACATGTATAGAGCATTTTTCCCCGCGTTCACCAGCGGGAATACCGACGTGGGGAAACTATTGTTTATGCTATTTTACTCTAGGTTCTTCCTGGAATCAGGAACATGGGTTGTCATGATTGCTGTTGTCATGGTGGCCTTCCTTTCCTGAGCGGTCGGATCTGGCCCTGCGAAACCATAGGCCAAGGTCAGCAGGTAAGCCAGCTTGCCAAAGCAAAAGGTTGGAAAAAAAAAATAGAAGTATTAAAGGCCCTTGTTTCTTATTGTCATAAGAAAGGGGAATGAAGACTCGTCAATTTTCCTTCTCCATCTCTACCATCACTTTATATTTGTAAACCCAACCATCAAGACATGAGTATCGAGCGCGCCGATTACTCGTTACCCTACGAGAAGTCATCAGCGGAGAAGGACTCTGGGCCTCACGTCTACGAAGGCGAAGCGATTGTCTACCCCAACGATGGGAGCGAGAATGTCGTTCCAAGAGAGGAGGAGACTCATAGGGCATTGTCACCTCGACAACTTTCAATGATTGCCCTCGGGGGTGCTATTGGTAAGTGATCGACGGGAGTCATGCCCGAGAGTAGAGGTGGCTGACCAAAGGGTAGGTACGGGTCTGGTTATTGGATCTGGCACGAGTCTTGCCAGGTCAGGCCCAGCCAGCTTATTCATCTCTTATGTAATCATGGGTACAGTATGCTGTGGCGTGATGGTGAGTTTTGGGCGTTCTGAGTCCTATCTCCCGACCTACAGTGCTGATTCGTCAGTAGATGGCCCTGGGTGAAATGTCAACAAAGTATCCATCTAAAAAGGGTTTTGCTGGTCATGCCACTCGGTGTGTCGATCCCGCTTTCGGCTTCTGTACTGCCCTTGTCTACCTTTGTAAAGTTTGTTGATATCGTTCGAACTACGCAGATTGTCCCGGCTGACTAGGAAACTTCCAGTACCTGATCATTTCCCCTAATCAAATTGTCGCTGGTTCCCTCGTCATCCGTTATTGGAATGACTCCATCAACGGCGCCGCCTGGGTAACTATTCTTATCACATTCGTCATTGCCATCAACTGTCTCGGTGTCAGATGGTTTGGCGAGATTGAGTTTTGGTTATCCTTCATCAAGATCATCACGCTCACTGGCTTGATCTTGTTGGCACTCATAATTGATCTTGGAGGAGTGCCAGGACAAGAAAGGCTTGGATTTAGGTATTGGGAGCACGGGAGGGCATTTAAAGCGTACAAGACGGCGGGTGATTTGGGAAAGTTTCTGGGATTTGTGAATGCTTTGGTATTGGCACTTTTCGCGTACATAGGTACTGAATTGATTGGTGTCACTGTTGGCGAGGCAAAGGTAAACAATTTCCCAAATTTGTTCTTGCGAAATGGAAGCTGACTGTACGCGTAGAACCCACGAAAAACTGTCCCTTCTGCTATTCGTAAAACTTTTCTCCGTATCATTTTCTTCTATGTCTTCTCCTCACTCTTAGTCGGTATGATCGTTGATTCTTCCTCACCTTTGCTCGCCCAAGCCGCCAAGAAGGGTACCTCAGGTGGTGCTAGCGCTTCTCCTTTCGTTGTCGCTATTGAGTCTGCGGGTATCAAAGTTCTGCCCGCTATCATAAACGCTTGGTAAATTTTCCTGCCAACCTTTTGGGAATGTTACTCACGCCCAGTCACAGCATCTTGATTTTCACCATCTCCGCCGCCAACTCTGATCAGTACATTGCCTCACGAACGCTCTATGGCATGGCCAAGGACGGAAATATGCCCCGCATTTTCACCAAGTGTAATAGCCGAGGCGTCCCCTGGGTAGCCTTCATATTTACCGCCATGTTCATGGGTTTGGCGTACCTTGTTGCTAGCAGCGATGCGCTTTCTGTATTCAATTACTTTGTCAACTCTGTTACAATCTTTGGTGGACTTACTTGGGTAAGAGAGGCTAGATAACACGGAAAGATACGAAATTGACGTATTTTAGATCTCCATCCTCTCTTCCCACGTCGCCTTCATGCGCGGAATGAAAGCTCAAGGCATCTCACGAGACACTCTTCCTTACAAATCTCCCCTTCAGCCATACTTCACCTACTGCTCCTTATTTTTTACCTGTCTCGTTTGTTTCTTCAAGGGCTTTGACGGGTTTATGCCTTGGGACTACAAGGCATTCATCACCAACTACATCGGTATCCCGATCTATGTCATTGCTTATATTGGTTTCAAGCGTAAGTGCTGGAGGATAGGTGACGATAATGTTTGACGAATCTATGTAGTGATCCGAAAAACCAAGGCGGTCAAGATGTGGGAGATGGACCTTACTACTGGGGCTCGAGAGTTCCACGATCTGGATGAGGAAACAGAAGAAGAGCAACAATACAAGTCGATGTCATTCAAGCAGAAAGTAATCTATCAAATCAAAAACTGGTAAAAATACTTGGCATTTTGAAGGGTTAATCAAAATCTGTTAGCATAGGATAGGAAATCTTGTAGTGAAGTACAGCACGACCCTGATGTAAACATATTATTTGCGAGACACCATATATCTGCGTGTAATTTGACAATGCTTGGATACAAGCAGCGCGAGCTAGCCACCACCCGAAGTCAAGGATCTTTCGTCAGTTAGTAAGGTCTTCTAATTGGGAAGGCCCCAAATGTGGTGTGCATTCACAACATGAGATACATCTACGCATCCTAATGGGCCCAGTGGGATGCAATTTATATTGCGTAGTGATGAAGTCAGCCGATGGGAGCCGATGACTGATCAGTGTTGGAGTCAGTGTATAGTTGGTGTTGCATTGAAGGTTGTGATTTTGCAGAATGATATCGACATGAGCTCAGTAATCTCCCCTTATTAAAAAGGTGATGAGATGTTAAGGCTCGACACAAGCCACCCCCCCACCTCCCCCCCGGGACCGTCGGAGACCAATGTCGGCAGAATATGATACCAGCTGCAGCTGTTGGTTAATGTCGGTATCACTGATATTTTTGGTTCTGACTTCAGACCGATGCGTCTCTGATCTCAGCGGAATCATCAGACGCGCCTAGTAGTCTCAGCAGTCTGATATCAGGGTTCAGCAGCCGGGTAATTGTGGCATCCGGCATCTGGCATCTGGCATCTTGCATTCTCTTTTGCCGGCTACAGGCGAAAGCCTCTTCCAGAAATTTCGTACGCAAGTCATCATCCGGAATAATAAACACGTGGTTATAAACCCAGGCGAGAGTTTATTCACCTGCAAGGGGGCGACTTTTTACTCCGAGACCTCATCACCCGTTCCCCCCCGTCGTGTTGATTGACCAGTCCGCCGGCTCAATAAAAATGATTTTTAAGTATACATAATTAAATCCATTCTCGTGATCCAATTCCTCATGTCTCTTGAATCATCGGTGGGGTCTTCTGTTCAATTGAATTCAATTGTCCGCAAAAAAGATACAGAAAACATAAATAAATTGGGAACGAATTTATAGTGCTACAACTAATACAATTTTTATGATGGATACGCGTTGCATGCTGACTGCTCTATACTACTGCGATTATAACTCTTGAGCATCAAATCATCATTAGCTCCTTCACTTTTGTTTGTTCCTCCTTTGAAAAGATAAAAATTCGCTACCGCACGTTATCAAAATGGCTGTCTATTCCAGTTATAGCAATCACCGTCAGCGCGAGAGTGTCCGAAGTGCATATTATTATCAATTAATAAAATCATTTATTTATTGCCTCGGGTTGTAGAGTATTTAGACTGCCAGACCGTGAGGGACATGATAATAATAATAGCGATGAAAGAAAAGGAGGAAAGAAGGAGAACCCATGGCGAGCAAACGTCAGCTACCCAACAGCATACAAAGTGCAAGCACCGTAGAGCATGCAGCATATATCAGCTCACTCAAGGCTCAGAGGAGTCCACAAGAGCGAAAGCGAAGGAAGAGGAACAAAGAAGAAAAGCAAACCTGACTGAATGGCCTGGGTCGGTCATGATTCTTGGAGCGGCGGGTCAGAACGCAAGATCTAGTTCCTGCCCTTTTCCTGACTGAATGGCCTGGGTCGGTTATGATTCTTGGAGCGGCGGGTCAGAACGCAAGATCTAGTTCCTGCCCTCTTGTGCCGTACAGTATCTATCGCTTTTTCATGTACCATAATAATGCGCAATATGCTTGTCTACATACCTGTCCTCCACCCCATGCTCAGTACTCACTATTTAGTAACTACTTTATTGCCGGGGTACGTACGCGTATAATTTACCGCTTCGCTACTGCCCGCCAAGCACTGTGCCTGGTTACCCCGATTATAGCTCCGAACCCTCTGATGGTCTTCGGACTCCCCAGATTACCCCGGAGCACCTATACTGGGGAACCATCTGGGGAAATCCGGGGCAATAAACGTTTGGCTAATCACAATAGATGGAGGAAAGATCAGACAGGGAACAGCAAAACTGTAATGACGAGTAAAAGGGCTTGTTTCAGGAGTATAAGAGTATAAGAGAAATGGAAAGAACGTCTTCCAAAGCCCTCGCCTCTTCTCATCGCTCTTCTACACTCTTCGAATTTCGAACTTTGCCCAGTTCACTGGTATTTAATATCTGTTATCTATACTTCCAACCAAGCCCCACAGCCGGTCGACACTGCCATGTCCACCAACGATCATTTGACGGCAACAGACATTATTAAGAGAGATGACGAGTGGCACGAGAACGACGCTAGTATCGACAACGAGAAGGCAGCTACAATCGAGCTTGCCGCACAGTATGTGCCAGGGTCGGAGGCAGAGAAGAAACTTTTGAGGAAGATTGACAAGAGGATTATCCCTACGATTTGGGGTCTATATACCCTCTCTTACCTTGATAGGGCCAATGTAGGGTAAGTGATGGCAAATTACAGTCAAAAGGCGAGTGTCCGCTAATCAACTCCAATAGAAATGCCAAAACTGGTGGGCTGGAAGAGGACTTCAATTTAACCTCCCAGCAGTACTCTATTGTCCTCCTCGTAGGTCTTTATATTCTGCCACCAGATTAAGAAGACAGTAAACTGACCGCCATGGCAGGTCTTCTTTATCTCCTACGTGTTATTTGAGATTCCCTCAAACCTTTTCATCGCACGAGTTCGTCCATCACTCTATCTCAGTGGTCTTTGTATCCTTTGGGGTGGTATTGCCGCTTGCATGGCTGCCACAACGAACTACAGCCAGCTTGCCGGAGTTCGTTTCGCCCTTGGTGTAGTTGAGGCTGGTTTTGCCCCTGGTGTGGCCTTCTACTTGTCTTCGTAAGTGAAGGTTATGAGAATTTCCTAGTAGCCAATCGGCTGACGATTCAATAGCTGGTACAAACGCTACGAGCTTGCCAGTCGATACTCCCTCTATTATACCGCTACAGCTGTATCTGGTGCTTTTTCTGGTCTTTTAGCCGGTGTCATTGTGAGTACATATGTACCAACAACTGTTACTTTGCTTATTCTGTATATCAGACGGAGAATCTCGACGGAGCTCGAGGGCTGAGAGGTTGGCAGTGGCTCTTCGTTAGTGGAATTATATGGCAACAAAAGTATGTGCTAAACAATCATCATAGATTATTGAAGGTTGCGGTTCTTCATTCCTTGGTTTCTTCACTTGGTTCATCATGCCTGACTGGCCTTCCACCACCAAATTCCTGTCACCAGACGAGCGTCTGCTAGCAGCACAGCGACTTGCTCACGATGGCCTGGGCAACACTGCAGGTGCTCAAGGACATGTCGGACATTGGCAAGCTTTGAAAATGGCTGTCGTGGACTGGAGGACCTGGATGTTTACAGCCCTGTATATGCTTTGCACAGGTGCACAGACAATTCAGTACTTCGTTCCTACACTCATTGGTTCCCGTAAGTAGAGCCGTAATTCTTAATGGTGTCATTCAGATTAATAACTCTCATAACAGTTGGCTGGACCGGATATCTTGGCCAATACCGAACCATTCCTCTCTATGCGTGTGCCTTGTAGGTTTTTCTTTCGCTTCGAATAAAAGGGCCAGCAGACTGACCAAAGGACCTGTTGCTAGCCTTTTCATCCTTAGCTTCTGCTGGGGAGCCGATTATTTCAGGGCAAAACCCCTATTTATTACTATTGCGGCTTCAATGGGTACTGTCTTCTTCATCGTTGTGACTTGTGTCACCACGCACATGGTGCAATATGTTTTCCTTATTTTAGCGTTTGGCTGTGTGTACGCTCTCCCACCTCTCGTGAGTTCAAACTAGTTCAAACTTCGCAATATAGGCCAGCGCTAACTGAGCGAAGATTTTAACATGGGTACCAAACATCTTATCACATCCCGCCGAAAAGCGTGGTGTCGCCATCGCCCTCGTCAATGCGCTGGGTAATAGCGCTTCGATCTATGGAGTCTTCCTGTGGCCTGCTAGCGACAAGCCCCGATACATCCCTGGTTTCTCTGCTACTACCGTCTTCATGGCACTCATCGTAGTGCTCGCTCAGATCATGTTCTGGCTTGTGAAGAAATATCCAATCGAAGCACCTGACGCGGAAAAGGTTGTACAAGAAGAGTTGGCAAAGCAAAGGGGCCATGGGAAGGTTGACATTGCTTGATCCTTTTTTCTAATACAAGTTTGTACTCAGTAGGGTATCGTGAGGGATATGGTTAGTCCATTGTGATTTGCATACGTATTTGTTCTGCTAAACTATGAAGTCAAATGTAACGGAAACGATGAATTCTTGGTATCTTTTGCCTACCTAATACGATCAGTCGGGCTTTCCTTTTCTGTGTCTTCAGCCTTTAAGCATAATGTGGCTGTCTTATTACTACTTCCTTCGGGCTTTCTCGTCATACAGTGGTGACTCGCTAGTTGCTGGTTCCGGTTGGGTCCTCTTCCTCCAATGACATACAATGTAATAATGTTTTAAGAGTTATTATTGTTGAGCGAGGAAGTCCTTCTCCATAGTGCTCATGCAGATATGTGTATTATTAATTGTACAGAAGGATCCCCATCCATGATAGAAAGTTCGTCTAATCTTTCGTTTGTTGAATCAGTGTTCTTGGCCATGAATTAGTATATTTATTGGTCCTGTCGGTGTTGGCCGACGCCGGGTACTAATTAACAACTAACGGCAGCGGCGGGCGCAAGTATCATCATCGGTGAAAACAATTGACAGTCAATTTTTATGTACAACTATCGCAGAGGAAGGAATAACAAACAGATGCTATTCGCCCGCTTTCTGGCCACCAAAGCTTTACCAATCGCATAATGTCACCCACTCGCAGGCATTCGCAGATATCCCCTCGTTCTCATCCCCCTCTCTCCCCGACTCTGTCGAGAACAACAACTCGTCCCCGCCTTGTGCCTCCTCCCAATCCCCCAGAGCCTCCTCTAACGCTACTCCATCCGTCACAATCATATCCCACCTCTCCTGATGAACTTAGGCGCTCATACGAAGACGTCGACAGCACTGAGACGAAACGGTCATGGATATGGAATATCGGTAGGGGTATGCGCAGAGATGTTGTCAATCGGTTGCCCTGGTACTGGAGTGACTGGGTCGATGCTTGGAATTATAGGGTCATACCCTCTACCTTGGTAAGGATGATATGTGCTAGTTCATGAAATAAATTGATTAGTCTCCACAGTTCATTTTCTTTGCAAATGTATTTAGGTCGGCTTTACTGGGATTTCAGAAGTCTATCTAACATCCTTATTAGGTTCTACCAGGTCTAGCATTTTCACTAGATCTCATTGTAAGATTAAATCACAGCCTGTCGAAGCGGCAAATGATGCTCATTGTAACCCACCATATCCTAAATAGGAAACAACAGGACAGTATGGCGTCCAAGAAGTATTGCTTGCATCTGTAAGGATTTTCTTCATCGCCGGAGCTTGTACCTGTTGACACAGGGATTTGGGACCTTGTAGTTTATGGCGGCTTTTATGGCATCCTTCTTTGGGGGTCAACCACTATTGATCTCTGGAGTCACCGGTCCCATCACGGTCTTCAACAAGACCATATATGACATATTTGAAAGGAACAAAACAGATGGGCCCAATTATCTTCACTTCATTGGTTGGGTCTACCTATGGGCTGCCATATTCCATTGGGTTGCTGCCATCCTTAATGGTATGGGCACCGCTGTCTGAAGTCTCATGGAACTGATCGGGAAGGACGTAGCTGTTCAGGGTCTCAAGTACGTCACGAAATTCTCCTGCGAAACATTCGGATTTTATGTATCTGCCGTCTATGTGCAATATGGGATCCAAGTCGTAACACGGCAGTTCAGACAAACCTCGACAACGAGTGCTTTTCTCGGTATTATGTGAGCTACCAATACCTTCCACAGCTGTGCAGCACTAACGAGCAACTTACAGCCTTGCCCTTATAACACTTGTTCTACCTCATTACTTCAACGCTCTCGCTAGGTCCGGCTACGTCAACAAGCAATTTCGGAGGTTCTGCGCAGATTATGGGATGCCAATCACAATAATAGCCATTACAGGTCTAGCGTACTGGGGGAGATTTGATCAGTACGTTTTTTGTCGATTTTGATCTTCTCATATCCATACTCAATGAACGAACATCGCTATAGGTACGTCTTGGAAGATGGTATGACTTTGCCCACGACTGCTTCATCATTCAAGCCTGCTGGCGAGAGAGCCTGGTTAGTACGCTTTTGGCAGTTGGAGGGGAAGTGGGTTGGTGTCGCATTTCCTTTCGGTCTAGTGCTCTTTATTCTGTTCTACTTCGACGCAAATGTATCGGTGAGTGTCGCGATCCTTTTTGTACAATGCTGATATATGACGCATCAGTCATTGATTGCACAAGGTTCAGAATATCCTCTGAAGAAACCTGCAGCATTCCATTGGGACTTTTTCATACTTGGTATCACAACTTTCATTGCAGGATTACTTGGTATTCCTGCTCCTAACGGTGAGTTAAGTTTTGGTTGGGAATTTCTTTTATTGGTTAACGAACTATTGCCTGTAGGTCTTATTCCTCAAGCACCCCTACACACAGCTTCATTAGTCATTATGGGCCACGAGGACGCCTCTAGTGCGTCTTCCGATGTCACTCTTTGTACTGGAGAAGATGGGAACCAGGCTGTCCAACTTGATCATATGGAAGGTGGCGGGTTGAAAAACAACAATGCCAGAGGATATGATGGTCAGTCGACAAGACGAAGACGCATGAGCAATGGGAATAACGAGCGGAAAATGGATAAAAGAAGAGAAATTCCTGTGGCCGTGGTCGAGCAACGGGTATCTAATTTGGCTCAAGGATGCCTCTGTAGGTTTCATTACATCCAGGTGTCCCAGGGGTAGGGAAGGAACTGACAATGCGTAGGCCTTATTCTCATGACCAAGCCATTCGAACACGTTTTGGGACTTATCCCAAAAGGCGTCTTAGCTGGCCTATTCGTAAGTGCAGTTTTGCGTACACCCTGCCTCTACTGAACACATACTAGTGGTATATGGGCTCCGACGCTCTCCTCTCTTCCGGAGTGACTGCTAAAATGTTGTATCTGGTCCGGGATCGACGCGCAACGTCTCCTTCGGAGCCTTTGCGTGGCGTACGGAAAAGTAGAATAATAATATTCACCGCGATTGAACTGATAGGTTTTGGCGCTACATTTGCTATCACCCAAGTGAGTGACCTAGTGTATCTTGTAGATAGATGAAGATGTTCTCTAACAGTCGCATTACAGACCATTGCTGCGATTGGCTTTCCCGTTATTATCATGCTACTCGTCCCGCTGAGGTGGTTTTTAGTTCCTCGGCTTGGATTTACTGAAGAAGAGCTGGGAATCCTGGACGGCGCCGTTGCTAGTGAATTCGTGAGTTATTGGATGGAAAATGATGCTTTAATATCTATTGACGCTATGTCAGACTATGGAATCTGTTGGAGGATCTCGTTGAGGATGTAGCAGATGTTATTTTTAATGGATAAGATGAAGAAGAATTGCAATCCATAGTAACAATCTAGCAAGGTCGAGTCTGTGTCCTGAGAATATAAAAAGACTTGACTACGACTTATCGCCCTTCGGCTTGCAGATTCTAACGCATTCTTACGCCAAGACCATTTGAGACGACTTTGCCATTAAAGATATCTAATAACAGCCATGCATAGGGGAAGGATGAGTCTGAAATCTAACAAGGACAAAGAGAAAAAACCAATAAAAACCTGTGCGTAGAAGCCTCCTAGATCCCAACCTGCATTCATCAGCGGGATGCCAAGTGGATACAAAGACTGCTTACCTCGTTTTGCAACAAAAAGCCTACTCTTCTCTGGCTCTTTGGCGCTGTCCTTCCACCTGTAGTCCTCATTTCTTGACACACAAAGCTATCAGGGGGACCTGCCCAATCTTCCAAAATGTAGTTTCCACCCTCGTGAGCCGATTCATCGTCATGAGGCCCACCAAACAAGTCGAACGCCAACTGAGTGTGAGAAACACCACCATACGTGGTGACGCATCGGGGGTTAATAAGGATCCGGGCGGGAGTGAAAACAGAGTTGGGGATGAGGAATGCAGACGCAGGAAGTTCCTGAGGCGTGAAAGGTTCAGGAGCGTTATTTGAGGCCTCTTCGTTCATAGCGTCAAGATCGGTACCGGAATCCTCATCCTCGCCAGGTGAGGCGATAGGCTCAGGTTCAGGTTCAGCCTCAGGCTGAGCTTCACGTTTCTCGATCTTCTCAGCGCGGGCAGGGATTGCAGCCCTCTTATGACCGCTGTACTTGAAGTGGCCCTTTCGTTTGCTACCATCCTTCAAGCCGCTCTTTGCTGCATCGGTCCACAAGTCTCGGCAGAACCACATCTGTGTGGAGTCCATGCAAGACATTTCGGGGTCCCATTTAGGAGTTTCTTGCCCAATAGAGATATTGTGGGCAGATGAAGAAGCGCGATAATGGATGTTACGGTAATAGGATTGCTCGGGATCCACTATGTGGGTACCGGATTCACAGCAGAAGCTCTGGAATGGGAGGTGATGGGAGAATCGCTCGGTACCAGCTTTGTCTCTTGGAGGACCGGCCTCGGGCTTGGAATTAGATTTGGCTGCCCGGAAGAGATTCCCCTCAATGTCTCGAGTTCTCCATCTGCATGGCAATCAGCTAAGTATGGACTTGTTGGGCAGGGAGTGATACTCACCGATCGGAGAAGATGAAGAAGCCATTATGTTCCGCCCAATCCATACCACAGACCATGGCGGCATTGTTGAGTTGACTGACCCTCAAGCTCTCTAACACATCATTAGGGCAGGTGAAACCTTTCAACCAGATGACTCTGTGGAACTTGATACTTCTCTTCTTCCAGAGCTCATGCAAAGGCTCTAGAGCCAAATTCCTTGCTTCGGCTTCTTCAAGGGGGTAATATGCGGCAGAGGGATCCACCGTCATGGGAGGTACACGCCTGATGCGGAAGGCAATACCAAGAATAGTCATGACAGCTTCGCAGAGGTCAGAGAGAGTAGGGGTGGAGTCCGTGGAGGCGTGGTCAAGCATTGACACAAATATATTTCGAGTACCAAGTCGACGAGCAAGTTGGACAATAATGGCGAGTTGGTCAACCAGGAAGTGATCGGCAGAGTGAATAACAATCGCAATATAGTACAAATGATCCTTGGCTGCCAGATCTTCATACCGATCTTCCCTTGTATTTTGACCAAATGGTCTGACCAGAGTGGGACAGGCTGAAGCTACCCATCCGTGAAACTGAAGCAGTTCATCAATGACTGACCGCATCACTTGGGTATCAAGGTGTGCTGAGCTTTTTCCGGTGATGAAGGGCTTCTGGTACCTGCTCCAAAAGTCCAACATTCCCTCTTTGACCTCTTCATCAAACATCGACGTGCGGTCATCTCTGCCCAATCTGGACTGTAAGAATTGGTATTTCGATACGTCCAGGTACTTGTCCGTCGAGTATACACGCTCTAGAACACCATGGGACTGGATTTCTTCAGGCGATTTGGATGATGAAAAAAGCGCCCTGAGGATGAAAAGACCCAAGATTGCAAGGGCTGCACGAATGGCAAGCCGCTGCGTCTGAGGGGCGACGGTTAACGGGAAAGACTGAGGGGGCATATCGGTGAGGAAAACGGGCTTTAGGATGTGCCGCCGTGGAGCGGAGGAGAGGGGCGGAGGAAAGATAGACGAAAAATGGTGGGGAAAATGAGCGTTTGAAACAGATCTGGCTGGAAAGTTATGCTGCGACTTGTCGTCGCGTCGAGAGGGAAGAGATTGAGTGACCCTGATAATTCCACGGCATTTTCTGCGATATCAGCCTCACAATCAAGGTCCATTTCAACGCAGTACTCGTACTGTCATGTACTCTATCAACAAAATCTCCGGACATTGAATAACGCTATATAGTAATATAAATTGCCCAGAAATACATATGCCATTGGTATTAACAAAACAGCGCCTCCAGAGTAAAGAATGACCCCATCCAGCACGCTATCGTCCAGCGACAACGCGTAAAAATGGTTTGCACAAGGCTATAAGCAGAGTGACGTGAACGATATAATTCGCCCGCAGGATAAGACACGAGAGATTGAGACAGTGCAGGGTCAGGGCTCAATGTCTGTCCAAGTGAGCAACTCTGGAGCGGTGGATGTGACGTTTCTGACCAGCAATTTTGCTACGTTTCTTGCGCTTGCAAGTTTTTTTGCCTGCGGCACTTGTTAGTAATGGTTTGATACATAATGCAGACAAAAAGGGCGTACCAGTTGCCATAGCAGAGTTGGCGCTGATACTGGAAGATGGAGAACTTGCAGCGGAAACGTTAACAGCAACGACACCTGAGGAAGTAGTAGAGTCTGACGTATCGGAAGACGCGACAGATGACGAGGAAGAGGAAGACACTCCAGATGACGAGGAAGGGGAGGAAGACATTCCGTTCTTGACGGCAGCAGATGCCCCATTGACCACGCCAGTCCTACATGGACGATTAGCCTGCCTTTTTCATTCAAAATTGGTCATGACTGACGTGTAACCACCAGGGTAAACGGCGATGCCAGGAAATTCCCATTTAACCAATAGGCCTTGCCACTCGTCATCCCAGATGTTGTGGTGCCACTCATAGTCGTCGTATGAGAAACATCCAGGGAACTTGCAAGTTAGAGTAGGGAGCGTGGTGCCGGACGAATCAAGCATGATTTCGATACCGATGGGATAATGCTGAGGGGATGACACAAGATCGGGAGTGGGCCCAGTACTGTTGTGAAGGGCGATGAGCTCGTGTCGAACGAGATATGCGCCTGCGCAAGTAAGCATGAGTGTCAGTAAGTAGAGACAGGGTACGCTTACCAGGGGGAAGATCCGTGGGGAGCGTGAATATCCACTGACGGTTAAGTGACTCGGTCAAAATCTCAGTAGGCCACTTTTTAATCTCGGCATCATAATTGTGCTGAGCTATGCAAAACCAATCAAGTGTGGTAGCGTCAACTTGGGTGCAACTGTCGTTTGGACACTTGGCCATCCACTCGCCAATCGGCTGCCACAGACATGGAAGTCAGCTCAGCATGCTAAACGGCATTTCTGTTAGCCTTACGCCGGGATGACCTTCGGAGGGCCATTCGGAACTCCATTGGACGATGACTTGGTCACCAGCTTTGGCGGGGATGGTTCCAACGGGACTCATGTCATCAAACCTTTTGCAAACCTCGTAGCCACCCGTAGCAATGGATTTACTAAAGATATCGGCAAATCCAAGATCGGTCCTATCGGTCTTTCTCTTAAGAGAGAAATCATCAGCGAGAAGTATGTTTATTACTACTACCGATCTTTAAACGTGGCAACATACCGTGTACTTTTGCTCAGGAAGCGCCCCCCAGACGGGATCTAAAGAGTCAAGCCCTTGTTAGTGCGTGGAGAAGGAGATGTCTGGAGGGGATGACAACTGACCGGACTCGCGATAGAGGGCCGTGTAATAATCATCAAGAGTCCAAGCGGGGTACTGCGGGCCTGTACCGACCTGGACCCAGGAAAGCTGGCCGTGGGCGGCGACCAAGACGGGGCAGAGGAGGGCGAGGGCGGGGAAGAGCATGGCGGGAAAAGAGCGTGGTCTCTGTCAAAGAGCTGGAGTCGTCGGAGCGCAAGCCGGGCCTCCCATCCTCCAACTTATTATATCCAGAGAAATCCCTTGTCGCCAAGACTCGCGTACAAGGCACACACCAGCACGCGTTTCACTTATTATCAATCCCCCTTCCCATCATTCTCTTGGCATCACTCCATTCACCTCCACCGTCTAGAATTACATAGATGCATACCTCTCTAACCACGTCCGTCACACTCTCTACACCTCAGGTTCAGGCTCAAGGTCCCCAAAAGGCCGACTACGGAAATAAGACTCCTCGAACCAGTGCACACGCACAAACCCGTCTTCAGCACCTGACGCATAGGCCCGCCCTTGAGGATGCACCGCGAGGGTGTTGATAGGACCGCTGCATAAGGTCAGTGTGTTCTGAAAATGCACACGGAGGGCAAATAGAACTTACAAGTGACCCTTTACACGGCCAACTTCTTCCTCGAACAACTTGTGGAAAAACCTGGACTCGAATTTGCCCGCTCGTTGAGAGGTGGTTGTTACATTCATCGCATCTTGACCGCCGCCGAGGATGATCTGGAGAGGATACTGAGTAAGATGATCTATCCAAAGGGAGTCTGGTAACACTTACGTATGGTCGTTCAGGGGTGATGACCGCACTGTTGACGGGGGTCTCTGTAGTGTAAATTTTCATAACCTCAAGAGTTTCAATATCCCACAACTACGAATCACATCACAATCAGCAGCAGCTCTGCAATTCTTATGATTCCCACTCACTCTCGCCGTCTTGTCTTTACTGGACGTGATGAAATAAGTCCCGTCCGGGCTCAGTTGTATGTCGGAAATCAACCCAGAGTGCTCATCCTCAACAGCCTGCACCTCCTCTCCAGTCTTAACATCGTACTTGGCAATCTTTCCAGATTCGTGGCCGGTGATAATATAATCAGACAAAGGAGCCCAGATAGCAACGGTGGCACGAGACCCGCTGAGGCGCATTTCAGTGATAGGGGTGGTGGATTCTGTACGCGAGTCAGCCGTAGCAAAAGAAAAAAAAACAAGTGAAAAAGACGAACGGGATTTAGGGTCCTCTCTATTGATGGGAAATATTCTAGAAATAATGTCAACAGACTCCAGCGATTTTGACGAAGACGCCAACTCACCTAATCACACTAGGCTGTCCACTTCTCTGCTCAGTAATGCTCAAGAACATGTCATCATCCTCGCTGATTCTCGAATCAGTATACCTTCCGTATCCGTCTGGCATAAAACAGGACCCACTTCCATGCAACCCTCTTCACAGCGGTTAAAAACTCCCAGGTGTACAAACATTCCCCAGTCTTGACTTCCCACAGTTTCATCGCATTGTCGGCACCTCCAGTGAGTAAAAATCTTGTTTGAGCTATGTATTTCAAGATTAGTAAGTCCAAAAACCTCTTCCAATGTAAAGTTCGATTTCTCCCGCGATCATTGTTTCTGCAAGTGCCTTTGCCAACCAAACAAAGATCTCCTTCCACTCCCACTTCCATTTACAGATCCAATAAAATCCTAGACAGAATATTCAACTTACAATCCACCGCGACAGTCCAGACGCTACCGTTGTGCCCATCGCCGCCCTTGATTCCGCCATAAGTCCCCAGTCGCTCGCCATTTGAAGTGTACCAGGCATTGACAACACTGTCCTTTGAAGCGGAAAAGAGGAGATCGCCTTCAGAGTTGAAGACGATTTGGTTGAGAGATCGCTCGTGACCTAAAGACACAGTACATTTAGCTGAAATGCGTTTGGGTTGCAAGAGATGAATAGAAGCGGACCTTGGAGAATGATAGGTTTCTATACGGAATGTTAGCAACATCTTGGCCACTTCATTTTAGGACGTCCATATGCTCACCATTTTTGCTGCTACGCTTTTTTTATCCTCTGAAATTGCAGACCGTGATAGTGTACTGAGGATTTTGAAGAACAATGGTCAAAACGAAGGTAAGAGAGCTCAATACGAATGTGGCACTTTCGGCGATTTACGGCGTTATCGCTGTGGTGCAGCTTTTCTGATCACTCGTGCTTCATTTTGGGCATCAGTCTTTCTGGGTTGCACGTAAACGTACAAGCAGCGAACAGACGTTGAACGAGAAAACATAGAGTGTACATGCATGCCATACAGGCAGACCTGATAAATAATTGTACAAATAGCCCAAATGCTGACAGAAGAATAATGAACTCTAAAAACGTTGCTTCATCCTCGCACCGACTGCTTTGAGATGTGCGTAAACCTTGCCTGAGTTTGCTATCAGTGAATGCCTCGTACCTAAAACAACAGATACGATCATACCTGGAGGAGAACCAAGAATAAGAGAAACGACAGCATCTCGAGCAATTTTGATATTTTGTACAGAACCAAGAATGTGGATGTGGCTACAACCCCAATGATCAACTCCGGTTCCAATTGAAAGTGAACAGCCCAGAAAGAACCCACGTATCGGCTAGAACAATTCGTGTTCTACTGGCGTTTTCGATAGAGAACTTGACCTTACCACCTTCACCTGCTATACGACCTACAAGAGATGGTTACTACATCATTTTCCACATCATGACCACGTAAAGCAGCTTACCAATAGCACGAGCAAGATGGTCTCCATGTAATGTCTTGACATCCTTGATCTCAAAAGAGTCAAGATACAAGTCGTCCAACCTCAAGAGCGCCAGAGCGTCCTGACATGTTCTATCAACCAATGACCGAATTTCCGTTATCCATATTTAAAACATACATTGACATCAAATCCAAGGGCATAAGCTTTGACAAAGTCGGCCCCTTTTTGGATCGCACCAGAATCCACAGTGTGCCCGGAAGTCTTTCTCTGCTATGAGCAACAAATTTTGACCAGAAATGAATAGTTGTGTGCTTACCTTCAACTCGACAGCTTTTCGCTGAGGGTTCATTCTAACTTGAAGACCAAGCATCTCCACCATAGGTGTATAAAGGTTGACCCAGTCTCTCTTCAGGGGTGTCATTCTATGCGGAGGGATAGGGATCCTTCTGAACTCATTTTTGAGGACAGTGGACTGAGCGGCGGCGTTAAGGGGGGCAAATCCAGAAGATGTGGTGGCCGCAGCGACAGGGGCGTCTGAGGGACCGGTGGTATTAGGGGTTGAAGCAGCGTTGGTACTGATAAGAACGTCGTCGTCTTGGTCTACATCCATGGAGGGGACAGGAGGCTTTCGAGTCTTTTGAGATATAAGGGATATGGTTGGCTGAGCTTCGAGCTGAGCCTGAAGGGCCTTGTGTCTGTGTGATTTGTGGGCCATTTTGGGATTGTATGTAGTCTTCTAAAGAACGACAGTAAATGGGCAAATGTGTCAATAATATTCAATGTCCTCCTATAGAGTGTGGCCATAAATCTTGCTTCAGCAGCAGCAGTTCTTCTTCAACTTATTTTTAGGAAGCCCTGACGTGTCAATTACCGGTCAGCCGCCGCGCACGCAGTTATTTATTAATAGTTATTTATTGTCATCACAGCAGCAAATACAACAATTTTTATTGCATCACCGTGGGAAAAATATCCATTCACGTCCACCTCGGTCGGCCAAGGCTCTGCGCGTCCGGTGCTTTCCTCTCTCCTATTTCGGTAGCTGTATTACTCTTTTAGATCTCGTCTTCCTCCTCCCTCTCCTTTTCATCTTCTACAACATGCCCCCTTCGGCCAGATCCCACAAAGGTTCATCTCCGCGTCGCAAAGCTCTCCATCCGTACCAGCGCCCGTTACCTTCAGCTCTTGCGGCACAGCCAGCAGCTTCAGATACAGAGCAGAAGAGCTTGAACAAGCAGGATAAGCAGCACGTATCTGATGCTTCTATTCACCTATCCGCTCCAGAAACAAGCTCTCTTCAAGGGTCTAGAAGAAGGAAGAAGAAGAATAAGAGAAAGAAGAACAAGAATACCCGTGCCATGCAGTCAGATGCTATAAAAAGTTCCTATGCGCCACCGACCAGTCCTCTCAGTCCTTCAAGACCTCTTCTGAACAAATACGGCACACAAGTTACCCCTCCAATATCTCAGTCAGGAATATTGGAGGTCGCTATTTTGCCCACCAAGCACAACACAGATCTTGCAACTTCGCAACCATCGTCGAATGCTGGGCCTGTCAATGACAAGGCCCGTGCAGCCAACCTCGACCGCGACATTATCCGTCTCCGTGAAGAAGCGCGAAAACGTGAGGCTATTCATATAGAGCTTTATAAGGCTCAAGAAGAAGCTGGAAGGTTGAGAGAAAAAGTCGAGAATCTCACAAAACACGAAGATGAACTGAAAGCGAGAGTAGAAGAATTGCAAAGAATTGTCGAAGTCAACAACAAAAAGACGGAGATTTTAGATACAGTGAGCAACGCACTCCCTTTGAGCTTGTTAAGCTTATGGAACTTAGGCTATGCAACAACATAACAGTACCAAAAAAGATTTGACGGAAGTTCTTACCTGTACGGTATGCTTCGAAGTATTAAAAGATCCTTACATGTAAGGCGTCGTAATTCTCTGATTCCATTTGGTCCTGTCTACGGCACTAATCGTGGGTTACAATAGGCTGTCATGCGGGCACATGGCTTGCAAATCCTGGTAGATAGACAGATTTTCTAATCTAATCCACATGGTCTAACAACTTACCCTCGTCACAGCTTGTTCAATTGGTTCCGCTCGCCTGGGGCTTATCGACGCCCGCCTACCACAATCACCTCCACGTCTAACCTCTCTTATTACACCAAGATCTGCCACATGTGCCGTTGTATTATTGTGCGCCGCCCCACCCGCGTATTCTTTTTGCGCAGCATCCTTGAACCGCTTGGATTACATCAAGACAATCCCTCACCTCCCGTAGCGTCGCATCCCTCTAAATTGCCTTCGTCCACCGCTTCCGATCCTTGGGAACTCATATTTCCACCTGATCCAACAACTTACAAATTGCATGATGATGCCGACCATTGTTTACGTTGCCCTGAATGTATGGGGGAGATTGAAGATGGGAACTGTACTACGTGCGGTAATAATTTCAGCAGTGACAGCGAAATGGAAGGTCAAAGTGACGAAAATTTCGACAATTTTGACTGGCTGTACGATGAAGAAGATGAGAGTAGCGAAGAATTCTTTGCACAACGTTTTTTTGATTTCCCTCTGGCGCCTATCTACAATCAACGTCACCCACTTGGCCATGGTTCTGGCGATGACCGATCCAACTCGGGCTCTGATTCAAGTTCCCAGGAGGACGGGCTGCCTGATCATGTTGGCATTGGTAATTTGTCTGTGGATACGGACGTCGTCACGGATTCGGAGGGATATGAAGATTCTTTCATAGACGACGAGGAAGAGGAGAGTTGGTCTGGAGACAACAGCGGAGATAGTGATGTGGTACCTTTAGAAGAAGAAGATAGACCCACGAGAGGAGGTCCTCCACCTAGGTGAGTGTGTGATGTCAAAGTATTGGATGACTGTCTGATTGAATAATGGATCAGGGTGAGAAGTGTTATGAGTGAGAGTGGAGATGAAAGTGATCAGCCTGTTTTTACGGGTAGAACACGGCGCATGGCTGGCAGGGTTGTGTCGGATAGTGAATAGAAACCCATTGATCTCTGGTGCTAGATTGCTATGATTAATCAGAATCCACCATGTGCCGTACTGCATTGATTTATGTTATACTCTTGTAGCTCGCGATTCTAAGCTACGATCTCCACCTGGCTGGCCAGTGGCCGGGTGTTGCGGGCTCGGGTTGTGACCGGAGTCGCGTCATGGCACCTCGTTTGTGACTGGTCAAAAGGTGGAGGTCAGAGTGCCAACACAAGGTGGGCTTAATAATATTGGAGCTCAAGCTGGGAGCCGCATACGTTGCTTCCATGACATCGACATCACTGCGCTTTGCGCTATATAAACCCGAAGAGAGAATCTCCCATCATCTTTCCCGCTCACCACGCAAATCATCACTGTACATAAACGAATACCATATATAACTAAACCAATCGACTTGAGCTATACTATGACCAACCCTCAGAAAAACGTCCAAATCATCTTGAACGAGCGCCCTCAGAAGGGCCCGGTGACAGATACTACTTTCAAGTCTAAGACGGTCGATGTCCCAGAGCTCAAGGATGGAGAGATCCTCGCCAGGGTTGACTATGCCAGCGTTGTAGGTTGTGTTACCCAGTCAATAGCAAGCATTTAGTCCGTCGCTGACTGCTCTGTCTTGTGCAACACTCAGGATCCCACAATGCGAGGTTGGATTAACGAGGGGCGTTCCTACCTGCCACCAGTGGAGATTGGGGCAGCGATGCGAGCAAACGGTCTTGGCACTGTCCTTGCCTCCAAAGCTAAAGATTTCAAGGCTGGTGACAAGGTGAGGCCTTGTTCCCGGCGAGTGCTTTGAGCTCTGTTGACCACAAGCCCAGGTGCTTGGCCTTTTGAACTGGCAAGAGTACTACGTTGGCCCCACTGACGGTCTTACCAAAAGAGAGTGAGTAATATGCTTAGTCCTCATAGTGAGCGCTAATGAAATCACCAGGACGCCTGAGGGAGCTAAGGACGTTGACCACCTCGGTCTTTTAGGCATGAACGGTTTGACCGCCTACTTTGTGAGTATCCATCACTCTTGACATTTACAATTTTCTAAAAGTAGCATACTTATGTTCACTCACCCAGGGTATGATCGAGGTTGGCAAGGTTAAGGATGGAGATCATGTCGTTATCTCTGGTGCCGCTGGCGCAGTTGGTCTCGTCAGTTTATGTCTCAATTACCCATTAAGTCACTGTTAATAGGCTGACTTAAAAATTATCATCATAGGTCGCAACACAAATTGCTCTTGCCCACCCCAATTGCAAGGTTACCGCCATTGCCGGCTCGAAAGAAAAACTTGATTACCTGAAGAAGCTCGGAGCTCATAACACCCTCAACTACAAAGATGATGACTTCAAGGAACAATTCAAGAACGTCGGTCTCATCGACGTCTATTTTGACAACGGTGAGTCACATATCACCCAAGCTTCAAAATTACCAATAACATTTCTCAGTCGGCGGTAAAATTCTCGACATGGCCCTTGCCCAGCTCAACCCTTTCGCCAGAATCGTTGCATGCGGTGCTATTTCCCAGTACAAGTGAGTGCTACCATGATGGCCCAAAAGACTGGTATTTAATTCACTGTCATCAGTGCCACCGTCCCCGACCCCATTTATAACTATTTCAACATCATTTCCATGAAGGCCACTATGCGAGGATTCATTGTTTTCCAATTCGCTGACCGCTACCCGGAGGGTATTAAGTATCTTTCCGACCTTGTCCAGAAGGGCAAGATGGAGTTCAACTATCATGTCATTGACGGGTTGGATGGTTGCGTGCAGGCGTTGAGGGAGATGTTCGAGGGAAAAAACCTAGGCAAGACCGTTGTTCGAGTCTCAAACGAAGCTGTCAAGGGCAGTAAGCTCTAAAAGATAGAAAGCGGGTGTTTGTTGGATTCAGTTGAGGTGATGAACCAGTAGGGCGTCAGTATATGTCAGTATGAATAAATTAGATAAAGCTCTTTTGGATATTTCTCACATATTGGCGCATCCTTGATTCGATGCAACCCGGCACATCGATTCATGTCCTTTTCGAACTATCTACTTGAACTCGTCAACCACGTCAAGTGTCCTGTGGAGGCAGTGGCCCTCCTCTTCGCGGGCGTAGAAGTTTATTAGGGCAAGGACTCCACCACTACTGAGGGCATTGCGAAGCATTTGTGGTATACGATAACGCTCTTACGCATCTCTCGTCACGCTATGCCCTGTAATCTAGGTTGCCACCATGCTACAATTCTGATGCTGGCTCCCTGTTGCCTAGTGTCACCCTACAATCCCATCACAGCGCACATCCTGACACTCACCTTTCGTAATATGGTAACCCTAGTTGTCGCAATGGAATGGGATTTTGCCGGTTTTATACGCCAATTCTTCGAATAACAGTCTGTGAGAAGAAACGGCGTGCTTTTGCTGCCTCAGACACGGCTACACACTCTGTTTCCGGAATGGACGCCCGTGAGGTCGTAACTTGGAATAGGATGCTGAAAAAGGGATGTCTGGTGGATGCTAGAAACTGTAGACTGCCGCTGAGCTCTTGGTAGGGTGTGAGCGGGACCGCTTCACCCAGATGTCCTGCTGTGGTCGCGGTGACATCTATGGTAGAGGCTTTGCAGCGGATGTTTCCAGGGAACAGGATGCCGAATGTCATGTGATCCGGAGCGCCAGCGTCACGTTGTAGCGTAAAACCCCTAAAGTCTCCCACGGAATGCATCCATTAGGTTCCGTCGACCTCCACCCATGATATCCAAGGCTGATGACGGACTTTACGACTGTAAAGGCTGCTAGGGAATATAGCCTCCCAAAGGTTTGGCTGTGGTGGTCATAGTACATACGATGGAAGTACCCTATGTATCTGGTGATAGTTTGGTATAGTGGTAACAATTAGTTAAGCTCGGGTCTCATGTCGAGCATGCTGGTGTTGCTGATACAGTCCTGCTGTATTTGCGCTATAAAGCGTTTGCCTATAAGGCTGCATATACGAAGATAGATTATATCTAAGGAGAATCCCACAGATAGCTAGCCTAGAGTGGACTAAGTACCTATAGTGGACTTCTAAGTAAAAGAAAGTAAAAGTAATAAAGTATCCCATTTCAACAACGACTCTACACCGCTCCTTGATCTCTGCGGTCACCTCCGTCATGTCGATAAGTGGGTGCTCGAAGTGATGTGACATGGCCGTAGGGCCATTGCATTACAACGTGCCCTTTCGCTGCATACCGGGCCAATTTCCCGATATCGATCTGGGCACAGTGGGCATGATTACGTATTATCCGAATCGTTGTTGTCACTTTGTAAACCATCATTCTTTTCCGTGTCACTAAGTAGCATCTTGTAGTTTGCAAGCCACCCCGCCCGGAATGGACCCTCATCAGACACCCGCACCGAGTACCGCTGGCCCAGGCCACTCATCAGTTATCTTTCCTTCCGAGTCATATCATCCAGAACACGCTCCGACCTTCACCGTGTCAGCAGCGCCCCCTGCGTCATTCGCTTCCGCAGATGCTGGTCCTTCCCCTCGAATTTCTATCCCATCAATTGGCGCAGAATTATCTGGATATCCATATCAAAATTCCGCTGATACAAATGAGTCAGCACGAGGGCGAGGAAGGGGCCGGGGGCGAGGCAGAGGGAGAGGCTCTCGAGGCGGCCGCGGATCAAGAGGTGCTCGAGGCGGGATGCGGGCATCTACTAGGTTATCTGAAAGGAATGCGTCTGGGAGCGGAGGGGTGGCAAAGCTTAAGCTTTCATTCAAGTCGAGAGGGGTAACGGAGGCCTCTGGTGGAAGAATGTCAAGTTTTCTGGGCGAATATGATCGAGAATTGGATGAAAATCCAGAGGAACCTCTATGCTTTGAAGAACAATTCATCTTGAGGGTCCCGAGAGATGTTGCAGAAGGGAAAAATGGCGTCACTGGGTTGAGGGATATGGTCAAAGGCAAGGGCAAAGGTCTGGACGGTGTTGAGTTCAAATTTCTAGGTGAGCCTGGTTGCATAAACACGCTGTGTTAGCGAAAAGGTAACATGTAAACTGTTAGATCCCCGTAGAGCGGCCTTCAAAGTCAACAACATGACATATGCTGCCAAACTCGTCGACCTTCCCAATATCATTGAAGCCCAGAAAACTTTCGATAACCGACATTTGTTCAAGATTGCCGACATCTCTCAGATGCTAATTGTTGAAAATCCTGTGGCAGACGAGGCGTCCATAACAGAAAAGCCGCTAAAGATAGACGAATACATTTGGCCGCACGGTATAACACCTCCAATGAAACACGTCAGGAAGAGGAGATTTAGGAAGAGAATGAGTAGGCTAGCGATTGAAGTGGTGGAAGAGTCGGTTGAGGATCTGTTGAAGAAAGATGATGAAGCAGAGGATACTGCTTTCGGTAAGCTATTCCACAAGCACACTCCCTTTGTACATCGCTTACACAAGACGAAATCAGACTTGATAGACGTTCATCAGGACC
The DNA here is from genome assembly GCF_000149245.1 of Cryptococcus neoformans H99. Lineage (NCBI taxonomy): Eukaryota > Fungi > Basidiomycota > Tremellomycetes > Tremellales > Cryptococcaceae > Cryptococcus > Cryptococcus neoformans. The sequence goes on from NC_026745.1 coordinate 1,558,247, forward strand.
CAGATATTGATGATCAGTACTACATCGATTATGACCCTAATGGTACTTGGCAGAATTACAACCAAGGAGACATGGGTTCGGAGTATGGTGGCTCAGAAATGTATGATGACCCTGGATCAGTTGCGCCTTCGCAGATGGAAGACTGGGGAGAAGGAGGGACGGACTGGGGTACAGAGATGGGCGATGAAGGCGAAGGGGACTACGAAAGAGAGGAAGAAGATGATGGGGATGATGGCACCCTCGATCAGTACGTCTTTCAAAACGTACATACGAAATTTGCTGATCAATGAATCTACAGAGAACTTGCGGCTGCTCTTATGGAAGGCACAGGTGGTGTAAGTTTCGTATCCTTTGACATACTTTTCATGTGAAATTCTAATAATCGACCACGAATAGTCTGAGTTCACGGGTCTATCTGAGGATGATGGAGCTACAAGCGGATCTGAAGACGATGACGATGATGATGAAGGTGATAAGTCCGAGTATGACGAGGAAACTTTGGAGAAGAGAGCGAAGATCAAGCAATTTACAAGCGAGATCAAGGCCCTGGAAACAGTCATTGATAAGAAACGTGCTGGTTTCACAGGTGGTAATCCTATCATGGTCGTACGTCATAGGTTACATAGGCTTTCTTTCGGTCGACTAATTTATTTTTTCCAACTACCTAGAAACGTTTCGAAGAAACAATTGCCGGACTTCAAGCCGATGTCACTGCCAAAATTGGCGCAAGACAGGCCCTTGTCGATGAACTCGGAAAAGCAGAAGAGGGTTCCACAATGGAAGCTGCCAAGCAGAAGGAAGAGGCTGCTGAAGTTACCGCTGTAGGGGAAGGCGTCGAGCACAGGGACGTCAAAGAGTCTACCGTCACAACCGAGACTCCGATGGATGTGGATCTTGACGAAGGCGGAGATGGCTATAGCGAAGCTCCAACGCCTGTAGCAGTTAAAGATGGTGAACAGGCTTCCTCGCCACATTATTCAGATGGGGACGACCTGTTTGGTGATGATGATGACGATGAAGACGCTGAGGCTGTCCAAGCACATCGTGGCGAGGGAGATGTGGTCGAACAAGGTGATGACGAAGAAGATGAGATGGCTAGGCTCCTACGAGCGGAGCTCGATGGGTTGGATCCAAATGCTGTGGATGAGACGCCTGATATGACGGAAGATCAAGCACAGGTAGACGCCGCGGCATCTGCGGCATTGGATAGCTTTGCCATGTCTGATGCCTTTGGACAATTCCCAGCACAAGAAGACACTGGCTCTCTTGGAGGGTTTGATTTCACCGATAGTATGGAGCAGATCACAGTACCAGGGTTTGTGGAAGGAGGCGTTGGGAGAAGGCGTTTGGCAATGGGTGCCGAGGCCGGCGATATAGAGGATGAAAGTTCTGAGGATAGTGATGACTAATATGCCACAATGACAATGTTGTAAGAATGTTTAGATGAATAGTACAGAATATGCATACAAGTCCAATGCAACCGCGATTAACAATGTGAAACATATGTTTTTATGCGCCTCACCATCCTCCAACGCCAAGCCCACTACTCTCGCTTTCTCTTTCCTTCTCTGAGGCCTTTGCCTTCCCAAATACCTCCTTCAAATCCACGCCCCCTGTAGATTCCTTGCCAATCAGACCCTTTGCTTGGATCTTCTTCCTCTTGTGAGTGCTCAACTTGACTTCCCCGCCGTCCTTGTTTACCTCAATGAGGCCCACAACAGCAGACTTTTCCTTGCGATAATCTTTGACGTTGGACGCGTCCTCCTGGTGCGGTAATCGATTTAGCTCTTTGGGATCAGCTGCAGGAGCATTGAGAGTATTGGTGATAGTGTTAGGTATGGAAGTAGATGAAGATGAGTAAGGTGCACTTTCGTGCTTCTTTCTCTTTTTAGGCATGTCCAGCTTCGTTTGTTTGTTTGTCACTGTCTCAATGGTTTGGTCACCATGCTTCCTTTTCTTTGAAGGTGCGCTATCGCCGATATCCGTCTTCTTTTCTCCTTTGAACAGTTTTGGTTTGTTCGCACCCTTATCTGTTGCTTGCTCCGTGTCGCCATCCTTCTCGGTCTTTGTCACTTGACCCCATTTCCTCATCTTTCCGCTGCCTACATTTGCTCCCGAAGGTTTCATTTGACCCTCCTTCCTTTCCCTTGCCCTCTTGTCGGCCTTGCTTTCCGATCTCTCGCCTTTTCTCTTTCTTTCCACAACACGATGCGCATCGATGATTTGCAGATTGGGTAGATCGGGTGAAGCTTGTAAGAGCTCAGGATACTGAGGATGTGTAGTGGCGATAGGATTGGAATGAAGGGAAAGAGAGCGAAGGTGTGGCCAAAGTGGCTTACGCTTGGACGCAGTGAGACCAAACAATGAAGCGATCGCATGATAATCGAGGGAGCAGTTTCCAAGGTCGAGGACTTGTAGGCCATCTCCGTACTGCGGAGAGTCACCTTGCCCTTTTCCAACGACCGACATATCACCTTTACCCCAAGAAGAAACGTGTGAAGGAAGGGCGGTCAAGTTGGGGAGATTGTTCATCTTGACATCTCGCAGTAAGGGAAGTGATGATAGATTTGGAAGGGCAGAAGCGGAAAGACGAGGGCAGTGCGAGAATGTGAGCTTTGAAAGATGATGAAGGTCCGATAACGTTGAGGGGAGGGACACCAGATTGGGAGAGTGAGAAACAACTATGAATAGAAGTCGGATTAATATACAATGAAAAGAGGAAGGGTTTGAACGACATACTGAGCGAATTGAGGTCTGACCATGCCCCAACTACTCCTTCATCAAGTTCCGTCCATTCATTGTTCATAGCAACGATAGCTTTGAGTTTTGTTAAACTTTTAAGGGCCACAGGTAGCTTTTTAAGCCCACAGCCGCTGATGTTGAGCACTGCATGTCCCATTAGTGAACAACCGCGGTATATGCTAGCTGCAACGGGGGGGCTCACCGGTCAGCTCAGATAAAGTAGCAACCGCCTCCCATCCTTGCTGTACGGGGCAATTGGCAAGGCTGAGCCATGTAACTCCCAGACCCTCGAGCCAGGAGACATCTTTGGCTTCACTACCGCTCAAATCAATTCTGCGGACATTTTCGAGCTGCTCGATAGGTGGAGGAAGAGCACAGGGTGTTTCTGAATATATCAAAGCAGCAGAAATGCGAACCGCTTTCGGCTTGTACAAGCTGGGATCCTTCGATTGCTCGCCTCTCTCAGGACGCTTCTGTTTCTTGGGTCTCTGTTCCGGAACAATGGGTTTGCTTGGTTCCTGGATGGCAGGAGTGTCGGCTGCGGAAGGTTTGGTGTCTTTTTGGGCCCTTTTTCTGCTCCTTGCTGCGCCTCTATCCATGCTGGGGTTTTGGAAATACGATGTATAAATGTTTAGATGAGCAGGTGAGAGGCAGGATCGACGGAATATTTACGAGTAAACAGGAGACCACGTCACGTGATCCCGCTTTTTCCTCGAAACTCGCCCTCATACTCGCTATCCTCTCCCACTAAACGTCTTCTACATACATCTACGCCCATAACTCATAACTCATGCTCCCTTCAAGCTCCAAAATATTCACACCCTCGATATTCCCTTCCCTCAGGGCCTTCTCAGTACGTTTAGGCCAGCTTGGGCAACAACGTACAACTACTGACGGTTCGTTTAGACTACTTCTAAATCCTTAGCCAAGAGAGAAGCCTTTGTCGAGCTCCTTCAAGATGTTCCAGGGCTAGGGAAAGGATGTAGGTGCCTATGCACACTTTGCGCTGTGCACCAAGGTGCTGACCATGCTCAGATGATCGTCTTTTTGTCGCTCCCGGTAGGGCTAGAAATGATCTCGTGCCCGCAAGGAAGGCCCGATTTGTCGCATTCAAAGATAATAAACAACGCCAAGTACTGAGAATGACGGTAAGGAAGTTTTAACGAGATATTTAGATAGCAACTGAATCCTGGTTTTGACATAGGATGAAGAGCGAAAAATCCATTGGTTACAAGTCGAAGCTCCGGGGGCTACCCCTCAGAATCCACAAGCACCGTCAGAAGGTTCACAACAGACTCCTCAGCATCTCCTCGACTCCCTTTTTTTACTTCCCAGTACTCTCCACTTCCCTCTTCGAACGGTTTCCCCTACTTCTCCCACTTTGCACGGATCTCTTAGTCTTTCCAACGTGTACGAAGTACTCGAAACCAACCACGGTTTGGGCTCGAAAGACGTAGAGGTTTCGTGGGTAGAGCAGGAAGCTGGAGCGAGAATGAAAGAGCTTGGGACCTGGAAAGCCTCGGTGAAGTTGAGAACAGGGGGTCAAGAGCAACAGACCGTAGACATCGAAGTCGATCGGCTGGTGTCAGGCGACGTTTAGTTCGGGATTTTGTTTAGATCGATGGAATACGACGTCCGTTTCATGAATGCATGTTGTTAGATGCGCTGCTGAATTATAACGAGATTGCATTATATACCTCAACCACTAAGAAGTTTGTAAAAAGGCCTGAGTCCCAAATAATGTTCTAGCGGCTGCGACAAGCTGTAACCATTTCATTAGCTTGTTTGAGGTCGCAACGTCACGTCGACCGTCCACTCACTTCTTCTAGAATACTGCACACTTCTCCCAATGCTTCATTTTCCGCCATTCCATACAATACTGCCAGCTCCGCCTGATAAGATTCGGTCAAGGACGGAACTCCAGGGGCTTGCACATTACCCTCGTTTCCTGCACTGCCGTTCACAGCTTGTCTCCGCAAGGCCAATAGATGTCTCGCATGCTCCTCTGTCACATCCATGAGTTCTGACAAAGGTATACGAGGAGAAGGCAAGAACTGGAGGAGAGGGCTTCGAGAACCGAAGGCATGACTGCAAGACCAGAGATTAATCAATACAGTTGAAATCTGACATTGCACAGGTTTAGCGCACGGCCGGTACTGGTTATCAATAACTTCAAGAAAACACCTACCAGCTCTCTTCGGATAGGCAACACATCAAGGACGGTTTCTTTTCTTGGTACACCAAATCGTAGAACCCGTATTTCAATAAGAACCTCCAATAAACGTTCGCTAGCATCGATGATTTCGGAGTATAACTTGATTGGCCGGGGGAGAAGAGAAACTTCTTGCCTTTGGACTGCCACCAAAGCACGCCCCAATTGGAAGTCCCGCTGTAATCGAGTCAAATACAACAAACGAACGGGATGAGAATCAAATTACCTTGAGTTTAGCTTCTAGTTGCTCGTATTGTTTGTCATCTGCGCAGTAAACAAGCGACGACCGCACCAGATCTCTAACCGTATGTTCAGACCACGATCGCCATATCAAGGACATATCAACACTTGGTACTTACCGGCTCATACGAAGATCTAGAATATAATAAAATGGATCAGCGACAACCCTGACATCTGAAGATTCCCTGCTCACAGTACTCCGTCAGATGTGTTAACATGCTAGCCGCAACTCGGAAATATTGCACTCTAGCGTGCACAGGCCAGATCCAGGTGCCGACCAAAACTGCGGCAGCAGTACCGATCATGATGTCGACGAACCGGTTCCAAGCCAGGTAGAAATCAGATTGACCTTCTGCAAGACCGAGATATGGGATGAACAGAATGGGAGGAAGAGTGATGCCACTGAGATGTTCGCTTTAGCCTCAAATCGAGCCACGAACCGAGTCACTCACGTTGCGACTCCTAGGCCCGGTAAGGAAGCAAATAAGACATTGTATGATATGGGGACTGAGCAAGCCGTAGCAAGGACCACAAGACCATACGCATTCCTCTTGGCGATGACAACACACTTTATGGGTACTATCTCAGCGGATAAAATTATGAATCTGAACTTGCACTTACAACATAACCCATGATGGCACCGATAAAGGTCCCTAGACCTCGAAGAAATCCAACTTTCAGGATTGCACCAGTGGTATCTTCCAGTACAAACATATAACTAACAACCATCCAGCCTCCTCGAGAGGAATCATACCAATGCCGAGCTGAGTTGTCTGCAGGCATCCAAGCAGGGACAGATAGAAGACAGATCCCAGCTGCTAGCTTGATACTGAATAGAACGTGTCGTGAGTGCTTGATAGCGTGCATTGCGCGTGATAAGGTAATACGAGCTGCTCAACGTCAGGGAAAGATTAAGATACATCCGAACGACTTACCCTTGACGACTCTATGTTGGTTCCACAATAACTTCCATGCTCTTTGGATACTATGTTTTGGTCCGGTAATCGAAGAACCTGAATGAGATTGGTGAAGCATGGCGGTAACAAAATCCATGTCTTGATACTCTTTGAGCTCATCAATGGGCTGCTCATCCTCAGACACCAGATCATTCTCTACGCCTGTACAATTTTAATAGTAAGCTTGACAAGCTTTCCGTCTCGGAGAATCATTGGATGAGCTTACTTTTGCCATCTGCCGCAACACCCACGTCATCTTGACGATTGACCCACAATAGACGCAACGAGGCAAGCCAAACACTTGATGGCCTTTCATAGTCTGGAGCATTCAAGACCGTCTCCGTTAGACTCTGCACATCTCTCGCTAAATCAAGGAGAGCTGTCATATAGAACGCGAGACGGTATCGATCACGATTATAAAGTACGCTTTTTACTTCGGACGTCTCCGAAAAGGTAACACGATGTTCTACCGGGCTATCCACACGATTGTGCGGAATACCGGAAGGACCTGTGGGTTTATGGGACCCAGATTGATCAGGATCAACATCACCAAGTAAAGATCCAAGAGTTCGTTCGATATGAAGCAATTCTTCTTCAAGAGATCGTTTCGACTCCTGCAAATCTCCAGACAAAATTACGTTCGTCTCCCCTTCTGCAGGGGAGGCCACAGACCAGCCAAACTTGCTAGGCAGCACTTGGTCGATGGAATGTAGAGCTTTTACCATAACCGACAAGAGCCGATCGCTCCTATCTTTTAGCCCGGGCCTGCTTGACAAGGCGACGTTAGGACTAACATCTCTCGAACGATTATAATTGGTCAAATGTCGGGGTTTTCGCCTAGTCAAGTTTTCCATATCCAGGCCAGATTCAGAAGAGGCGGAGTCACTGCGCTTATGAAAGAGGTGGTTGAAGCTTTTGCGACGGTGATGAGGCGACGGGGGTGCGCTGGGAGGAAAAGATTTTTGCAAGGCCGCTTGGATTCGTTCTCCGGGGATATGACTAGTGGGACCTAAAAGTGGATTTCGGGCCATACGTTGGAGGGCTTTTACTACGGCAGGAAGCGCAGAAAACTGCCCTTCTACCCGGGGTGTTGTCCTTAAGTAAGATGCACTAGAAGACTGAAGGTTGGAGATAGTAGCTTTGAGCTTTTTTGCAAGTTGGTTCTGTGTCGGAGGGCGGATATCCTGCATTTGTGCCTCTATTCTCTTAGCACTTGTTGGGGATTCCGAATCACCGTCTTCTGTTATGGGCAAAGAGCCATCACCGAGTATATGATGGAATGACAGAGGTAGTAATGTACAGATATTTTTGATGGACTCTTTGACTTCGGATCCGAATTGATGAGATAATGAATGATGAGGCGCAAAAACCACGGTGACCAAGAGTGGCAAGATGCCAGAAAAAACGACCACATAAAATTGTTCAAGAAACAATGATGCGGACATCTACAGCCAGATGATGAAAAGGAGGCAGTTAGAAATAAGTTGATAAATATTGCAAATTACTCACATGTAAAATAGATTGCTGACTGGTAAGCATGAAAATGGGAAAGAACACCATGATTTTGCTAAAAGCATTAAGACGCCTTGCATAGCTTCTTACAAGACCGGCTAGACACTAATTAGGGGTTATTGCATTCCGAAGAAAATCATTGTACTCACAAGCAATACACAGAAGGGCCAACCCGACGCCGAGAATGGCTCTGGCTTGGTTAGAATCAGCGCCGTAACGCCTGCCACACCAGGCGGCCACTGCTAGTGTTCCGCTGGACCATCCAATACCTATTGTACCCCCAGCTATGCCGAGCACTGTAATTCCCTTTTAGCCTCTATAAGTGTTGATCCGCGTCATATTTTTTTAGCTGACCTGTTGCTTCGATTTGTGGGCCAATACGACCTCGAGGGAAAAAGAAAATTAAGGAAGATGTATAGACAAGGAAGCCCCATCTGGGTGCACATTATGGTCAATTAATGGATTTACTGACGTACAGGCAGACTCACTCTCCGCATATCCGCGCCCATGGTTTGACAGCGGCAGTGATAAAACAAAGAAATGCAGTGAGCGTTGCAATGCCCAAAGGCCGTAATCGGGCGGTCCAATCCATATTTTGGCAGTTGACAGAAAGTGGCTATATCCGATGGGTTTAAATACAGGGGTCCATGGTGTGTTGAGTGGTGAAGACAGAATTTTATGGATGTAAATGTGGATTAGTGCATGGAATGGTCGGTATTCTAATAGGGGCTGGCTTGCGTGAATCATTCGCTGCAAGGGTGAAATCGCTCCTCGATAAAAAAAAAAAAACATCATCGAATCATCCGCCTATCCGCCGAACTCCGTCCCTAACAAAGACGTACGTAAACCAAAAAAAGACTTGCTTAATTACATCAATAAATGACGATAATTAAACATCCGTAACACCGAGTATTATCGCTTATCAACCGACTGGCAGCAGCGCACGCAGTTGCCAACAACTTTTGTAAGCACCTTTTGAACAACATTACCTTCCTTCCTAATGACAAGCACCTTATCGGGCAGTTTCGCAGCCGTATGGTTCTTCCTCCTCGTCCCTCAGGCTAAACCAGCTGTATAATTTCGTCTCCAGCCATCACCACTGGTATTCAGGATTAATAAATAGGACGTAGCCACAAATCGATTCGATTAGAATTTAACCTTATGTTCTTTTGGGTAGCGGGTAACAGCCAACTGTGAGGAGGGATTTGATGACTGACCAGCAGAGATCAAAGAAGAGGGAACAAGCTGATTCATAGACATCGACTATTGTCTCGAGAAGTTCTTGTGCTATAGATGACTATCATTCCCATTTATGACACTTGTAGAGTTGTAGTCTTCGATGACACCACTGGACTTGTTGTCCATTAAATCAGAAGGTGGTCGAAAAGAGCCGCACGGATAAGCGTCAGAAGAATATGGAATGTCCTGGCCCAATAACTGTAATGTGTTGTACGTCTGCCTCATAGTCAGAAACTGACTTTCAAGCTCCATGATCCTCCTATTTCTCTGCTCGAGTTGATCCGTCAGCATTGTGTTCGTCTTATTCATTCGGTCGAGTTGTTTCAACAAATCCTCGTTGTCAGATCGAAGACTCTTATTATCCGTCTCGAGAGTTTCCAGCTGTTCCGCTTTCCGTTGTCGAGATTGCAATGCCGCTCTCCTGTCTATATATCCACTTGAGCACTCATATCCTTGTAGGTAGCGACTTCAAAAGGTTTGATATTACTTACTACGAAGGAGACGAATTCTGCGCGTCGTCTCTGGGGTCCGATCTATCTTTAAAAGTTCATCCAAGCTCATATCGGAGATTGATGTTTTTTGGGGGCCGTCAAAGACTAACGAAACAAGGTCCTCGTTGCCATTGCTGCTGTTAACCATTTTGAATCTAGAAAGATCGGCAGACCTTGGTTTGACGACTCGACCAGATGATACGTTATAAGTAGTTTCGTCTTTGACCTCCCGGATTGTCCACATCGACGAAGGAGATGATTCGTAAGTTTGTAGCGAGAAAGAGTGCCGCGAAGAGGGTTCATCAAATGGTAAATATCCAAAAGGGCCGGAGGTGAAGGAGGTAGTCTTCGGCTCTGTCATAGACAACTTGGTGGGAAAAGATTCCTGCTTTGCGTATTGTAGAGCAGGGCGGACAGAGAACGACGTGAATAAGCAATGCCTGGAAGTCGCAATCGCTTTCTTTTGAGGAAAAAAAAAAAAACTCACTGTCTTACACCAAGGGCTTCTACAGCTTTCCTCATCCACGCTTAGAGTAATTCCATTGAAGGCACTATTTCCTGGATTTATTGGCCAAGCAGGGCCATCACAGACATAACCTGGGGCCGATGGAGTGTATAGGTTAGGATCGGATGAGCTTGGTGAAACTGAGGAATTAGAACAGAACCCGACGAAAGACATGTCGCGAGCGGCCAAAAGAATAGAAGGGATACGTTATCAAATACTTAGTTATGTAGGGTGACGTGAGGTAATGTAGGGTGGACTTGTTCTGCTTAGAGCTGTGACTGATGGGACTCTGGCAGGTTATGATGTATGCAGTAGCGATAACGGACGATTTTTCGTTGTGTAGCACGACAATATTTGTTGCACGATGGGGAAGGCACTGGTGATAAACTGTGTTCTGATGAAGGGGGATATTTTGAGGTGTCTTCGGGAAGGGCGGATGGAAATTGATGGTGGTAATGATTGTAGAGGAGGTGACGGAGGAAGAAAGTAGCTTGTTGCTAGTTGGTTAAAGGATTGGCGGACATACGTACAAAGAAGAAGAGGGATGGAGTTCAAGCCGCACTGGTGGTAGTGTCCCATCACTCACGTCAAACGTCTATTTTTCTTTTCAACTACTACTTACCTTTCTTTTCTCCTACTGACTGAGGAAGGCACATGATTCATGTCGCTCTATTCACGCACCTGTCTATAAAACACAAAGGTTGCATCTCACGTCTCTGTTGGAAGAATGTGCCATAAAGGATCATTGCGCGCAGTTCTTTCTTTCCTGTCATCATTATAATGCTAACGGGTGTAACGAACGAACCTTTTTTGAGCAGCGGTCTTCCTTTTTTTCAGTATGTAGTCACAATCGTACAATCAGACGTATGCACAAATGACATCTCCGCAAGACGCAATTACGTACACGTAGACGATGCTATTTGACCTGCTTGCATTGTATTGTTATAGTATAATAAGCAAGATAATAATAATGAACGAAAAGTTGAAAATGATGATGGTGGCATGATGTAAAGGAAAATTAAAAACATTCGAACTGCACTGCTATAGCACTTTGTAGCCGCAAGAAGGAAAAATTCCAAAGCCTTTCCAGGGTATCTTTGAGAGTTCCAAGGTATAGATATGTCGTCCAGTCTATCGTTCATCCAAACCTGGCGCCCCCCTACACGACCTTCATCCAAATTACTCAAGTTCCTGCCTAATCTCCCCACTCCAGCCATTCCCCATAAGCATTTGGCCTCTCTCCCCTCAAAAATCCTTCAAAGCTCCTCTTGAGTACAGTTGACCAGCTCAAATCAAGCTCATCATCCATGTCCTCCCTGCTCGTGATATCAGCGCCACCCTCAACGCTCTCTTGACTAGGATCGAGGACATCGCGAGGTTCGACATCGTCACCAACAAGCTGGGCAGCTTGGCCGGAGGATGAAGAGCGAGCGGCATCACGCAAAGCTCTTTCGCCTTTTATGAATCTATGACCCAGATCCGGGAAGTTACGTGAGGGGTCAAAGGGCAACCACCTATAATCAAAACCATAAAGTCAGCTTAGCCCATCTTGAATTGCAAGGGAGGACATTACCAGAAATTGTGGAAGTGATAGGAGAATGCACCCCTAAAGAACCCATCGAACCCTAATGGCTGAGGACCAGCGGTGTCAAACTTATCATTGGAGAAGAAGACGGAGAATCTATATTATACTTAGCCCTCGTCTAACGTTGTAAAAGTTGCTGCGACTCACTCTGGAAAGTATGGGAAAGGCGGCCTATCTCTTTGGTATCTTTCCATGTTCAACCAAGCCGGATCAAACAATGCATCAGGCACTCTGAATAGAAGCTTGTCCAGTCCGGCATCTTTCAGGTACCTTGATACCGTCATGGGGTGGAAATCTAGTCCGTTCTCCAAAGCCGTTTTGAACAAGAAGGTACTGAGAGCGGAGCCCTTGTGGAGCTTGAGTACTGCAGTGTTGTATTTTTCGTGCCATGACCAGCGGTAAGCAAACTGGCCGCGATAGTTCCACAGTTCTTCCCAATCACGAAGGAAGATGGTATCAGCGTCGAGATAGATACCGCCAAATCGATGAGTTACGATGAATCGTGCCATGTCGGAGAGGATGACGGACAAACGGTCATAGTCCGATTCAGAGGAGGAGCCAACTTTTTCGAAAAGACCACCCTTCTTTTTGGGAGAGGCAGTTTTCCCTGATTCGTCTTCGATTTCTTCAGTGACTTCGTCCTCGGCCTTTCCCAGTGGATCGCCATACGTATTTCCGCCTGAGTTAAAGATGGGCATTTTTCGCCAATGATCCCTAAGTTCAGCCACACCATCCAGCTGTTCAGTGGTGTTCCACATCTTGAATTTGACAACATCCCTAAATCTCTCATGCAAGAAAGGCGCAGACCATGGGTTTGTAGCCAGCTGTTCGTACATTTCTCTTTTAGCTGAAGGATTGGGCACAGCAGCAGCAGGACCAGGGTTGATCCACAACCAGAGTTGAGGTCGACAAGTTCCGCGAACAACGCTTGCAGTGTCAGAAACTGCATCCACTGGCTTGTCGAGCCCAAGGTTCTGAGTAAAGAGGAAGGACATGACAGCCATGTATGGCTTATCTGTGAACGGTCCTGTCCAGAATATGTGGAATATCCTGGGGTGCAAAGGATCGCAGGCGTCACGCGAGTCAAAACTTGCTGGGATATCGTAGGGTTCAGGAAGGGTAAGAGGGGTTTTGGATCCGCCAGTCGATTGCTTAACGTTGCGAGGCGCCATGGAGTGAGATTGGGAAGGAGTAGATTCCTCATAATAGAGCTGTTTATATTGAGTCAAATAGTTGCCCCTCCGCACCCGTTTGCCGATGTCAAGGCCTCCTCCAATCCTCAGGAATTCCAAGCAATCTCGCACGTACTAGTTTGATAAGCTTACACCTTGATAGAACGAGGAACAACTCACCTTGTTGGTGCCAAGATCGCACTTTTCCAACACTATGTCCAGATCCAAGATGGACCCCGGCATAGGCCTTGCCGGAAATCCAGGCTGACTTTCTCGCATGTCCCATACAGACAGATAGTGCCGCTCGGGGCCGTTCCCAGCTAAATGGGCGGAAGGGAATTTGTCTGCACGGTTTTGATATGCGACTAAAGGAGAGGGGGAGGATGGGGAGGGGAGGAGTGCAGCCGGTACGACAGGGTTTTTGAGGGAGGGAGAAAGCGGGAGATGGTCGGGAGCTAAGCAGCAAGTCAGCATGGGGAGAGGATAAAACCACTGATGACATACGATGTTCAGTACTCGGATAGTGCCCACTCAAGATCTCCCACTCCCATACCATCGCTGCCTCCTCCGGTGTGATGACCATTGTATCTGGGTCCACAAACGGAGGAGACCACGTTCTTTCACCCTGCCTTGTTTTTCTGAACCCAAGAAGGAAGAAGCCCACAATTACACTGACGATGAGTAGCAAAAGGACTCGGATGGGAGAATTGAGGCGTGGAATACGGGCGTAGAGGCGAGGTGGAATGGGAAGGTAGATTTTGAGATGGCGAGTTCTAGGCTTTGTGTGATAGGGTCTTGGCGATCCTAGGGATGATCCTGATGAGAGGGAGTGAGAGTCGGATGGGCGGCCGAAAGGAAGGCGGAGGGGGATGTATAAGGTGGTGAACCATCTAGAGTATGCAGAAGGGCCAGAGAGGCCGAAGCGGCGGTCGTCGTCCCATGCTGAGGTGGGGAGCGGTGAGCGGCGTGGCTTTGCGGGGTTGTGCCGCTTGATCTGGCCGAAGAGCGACATGCGGGCGAGATGGATGAGTGGATGAGTGGATGAGAGGATAAGAAGACAAGAGAATGACTGAATGAGATGGGGGACCAGAAACTGAAACACGCAGCAGTACAGCGCACCCACTTAGATCGGGACACCACGCCATATACACTGCACATACATCACACACCTATGGACACATTCTATATACCACGCCCCCATTACCGCTGCTCCACAACCACGGTCTCTGCACAGCGTCAGCACACATTCCACCACCACAACAGCCAACTCACTCTTCCTCTCCGCCTTCGGCTTCTCCCGTCCAGCACGCGAGTGCTTCCGCCTCCTGTCCTCCTTGATATTCCGCGCTTCTATCATTTCCCTCTTCAGCTTCGTTGCATTGTGGATGCTCTGCGGCACATGCCTCCTCTCCTTGACTTCCCTGACTCCCTTCTCCCGGCTGTATCTCTCCACAAGTTTTTGTCGGTACTCGATAGCTTGACGCTCCTTGGTCGAAACTGGGCCGAGTTTCTTGGACGCATCCGATTTCCATATGCGCACATTGCCATCATCCGACGCGGAGAGAACAAAGTCGGCAGTAGGAGTGTAGCTGACGTCGAATACTCTACAGCAATGATTAGGATATGTCCATGAAAACTGCAAATCACGTCAAACTTGGGCTTACCTCTGCATCCGCTTGGTGTGGTAGACATCCCTTGACTTGCCCTCCTCTCTGTTCCATAACCGCACAGTTCTGTCATAGGACCCAGAGACAAATCCTTCGCCCGTCGGACTCCAGTCGCATCCCATGACACCACCAACGTGACCTTTGTAAATTTGATTAGGAGTTTCGAGGTTACGAATGTCAAATGTGTAGAGGTTGTGATCTTCTGAGCCGAGAAGAAGAAGGGTGGGGAGAGTAGGACACCACGAGAGGCAATTGGACGTGAACTGCGTACTGCTAAGCAGGAATCCCTCTGCAATGAATTAAAAAAATAATACCCACCTGTGTAACAATACGTCTCTCGGCCTTGCCCGTTCGAATATCGTACAAACACATTGTCCTGTCATTACCCACACTCGCCAACACACTGGTCTCGCTCTGGTTGAACTTGACGCCAGACACCGTCTCCATCGAGCTTCCAAACTGAAGTGTACTTAATGGTGCCGTCCTCTGCTCGTCCCAGATCTGCACAGTGTTTGAAGCAGTAGCAAATACCGCATCTGTACGGTGATGATCGATACTGTTTAAACCGTTCTTGGATGTGAAAGTCATGGTAGGCTCTAGATTTTGCCCCAACGCATCCCTCTTTGCCGAATCAAGCGACAAGCCTCCGCCTTCCTCCTCATCATACCCGCTTTCTCCAATCGCTCCGGCCTGGTCCAAAAATCCACTTCCTTCACCTTGTCCAAGACCAAACTCATTGCCCTGAAAAGCATCCTTATCTCTTAAACCGGGAGCGAACGCCTCGCTTCGCCAAAGTTTGATGGTGCCGTCAAGTTTGCCGCAGGTGATCAGTCCTCTCCGACGGTCTTGCGCTTCAGACGTCCAGCATATACCACTGACCATACCTCTATGGGCTCCTGGTATTTTGAGCAATGGCCTCCTCAAGCCCAAAGAATGTACAATGACTTCGCCATCGCCCCCTCCCCCGGCAACAACACCAGCCCGTCTCGAGTCCTTACCCAGACAGTAGACACCGTCTTGATGACCACCAAGAGCGTCAACAAAAGGTTTAGCAAACATGCGGTCCATCTTTACGGCAGTTACAGCACGTGTGTATTCTCTTGGCTTTGCGAAGGGGTGGAGATGGGGTGCGAGGTTGTGCGAGAGAGGATGGGGAGCAGTGGAGGAAGAGGGGAGATGATCGTCCAGAGAGCGAGAGATGGTTTTTATTTTCTGGGGAGGATGAGCATGGGTTGTCTGAAGAGGCTTGAGCTTACCATTTTTGCGGTTGTTTTATGAAATATCTTTCGAAGAGACGACTTTGAGCGAGAGATGAACCAAAAATCTCCCTCCTTACAAAACAGTCGAATAATTGAATTACGTAACCTTTTGCCACCGTCGGCAGTCTCAACAGCTCACATAATAATGATCCAGTCGTCGGTTCGTTTGCTCATGTAAGCCGTCCTTCATTGCTCTCTTTCTTCCCTTCTTTCTTTCCTCTTCATTTATCGCTTTTTTCTTTTCAGAAATGAGCGAACCATCATCTCCAGCTTCATCCCTCGATTTCTTTGAGTCGGACGGCTCAGCAGACTCTGACTACGATCAAGCACCACGCCGCACCCGAAAGCAGCCTCCCAAGAGACATGGAGCCCGGCGCGGTACAGTCACTCCCACAGCTTCAGGCTCAGGCTCTGGTACAAAAATCAAGATAAATTTGTCCTCTCTCCAACGACGAGCAGTAGAGGGCAGTACTGCTGTTGAGCAGGAAGAAGAAGGGGACGAGGATGAAGAAGGATATTTTGATGGTCTGATTGGTAAACGAGGAGTGGATCTTTCAGGTCAAACGCTGAAAGGCGATCATGCTTTGAGACCGCTCTGGGTAGATGATCGCGGTAATATGTGGGTACTTGGGTTCTTGGATCCGAACGCAACAAGTCATTGCTGACTAATGATGTCCGGCAGTATCGTTGAGGCCTTTGCTCCCTTTGCAAAGCAAGCGCAAGATTTTCTGGTTGCCATTTCCGAGCCAGTATCTCGGTGAATCATCCATCTAATTTGTTTTCACATGTTCACCCTGCTGACAGAGGGTACAGGCCCTCTCTCATACATGAATATCGCATAACCAAGCCTTCTTTACACTCTGCCATGTCAATTGGTCTCGAGACCAAAGTCATCATTGAGGTCCTCTCTCGTCTGAGCAAGACACCCCTTTCACCGCGACTTGTTGCGCGAATAGAGGAATGGACCGCATCATTTGGTAAAGTCCGGCTTGTATTGAAGGACAACAGATACTTTCTTGAAACCAGTGTCCCCGAATTCTTGCAGAAACTGATGAACGACGAAGTCATCAAGGAATGCATGGTGCATCGTGAAGAGGAAGCAGGTCCTACTGTATTTGGAGCAGAAGAAGGTGCTCGTCCGCGACGGGACTTTGCCATTCCTGGAACAGAAGAAGCTCGAAGACGAGAGAGGGGTGAAGAAGCCGAACAGACTCGCGAGAATGACGCTGTGTTGGGCGCAGTGATTGGGATTAACGAGGCAGATGAGATGGATGATGAAGATGACAAGGTTCATTCGTTTGAGGTGTCTGGGGAGCGGATGGAGGATGTTCGAAGACGGTGCAAGGATATTGATCTTCCTGCATTGGAAGAGTACGATTTCAGAAATGACACGATCAACCCCAATCTCGATATACAGTTGAAGCCCATGACTGTCATCAGGCCATATCAGGAGATGAGTCTAGCCAAAATGTTTGGTAATGGTAGAGCCAGATCAGGTATCATTGTCTTACCTTGTGGAGCGGGAAAAACGCTGGTGGGCATAACTGCGGCATGTACGATCAAGAAGAGCGCGTTGGTGCTCTGTACTTCTGCGTTCGTTTCTTTTTTCTTTTTCCCTCGTTGTGCAACCCTCTGACGTTATTTCGGGTAGCGTATCGGTAGCCCAATGGAAGCAACAGTTCCTTCACTTCTCCAACATCTCGGAACGACAAATCTGTGCCTTCACCCAGGGCGAAAAAGAAATGTTCAGTACTTCGGCGGGTATCGTCATCTCAACCTATTCCATGATCGCCAAAACTGGCAAGCGAGCGCACGATGCGGAAAAGATGATGCAGTTCCTTCGGTCCAGGGAGTGGGGATTTTTACTGTTGGATGAGGTGCATGTGACCCCTGCGGATATGTTTAGAAAATGTATCAATAATTTCAAAGTGCATGCCAAGTTGGGTCTTACTGGTAAGTACTTTGCGGGTTCAGTGGAAATTGACATTTGATTTGGGGACTAACCGTGAAAATTAGCAACGCTGGTGAGGGAGGATGATAGGATTGGGGATTTGGGATACTTGATCGGTCCAAAGTTGTACGAAGCCAATTGGATGGATCTCGCTAAAAATGGTCATATTGCCACCGTCCAGGTATGTTTTCATTGTCCAACTTTTTTTCCTTTTTTCCATACATTACTAACAAGACCAGTGTGCCGAAGTTTGGTGCCCCATGACTCCAGAATTTTATCGCGAATATTTACGGAATCCTTCTCGCAAACGCATCCTCTTGCACGCCATGAACCCGAACAAGATCCAAGCATGTCAGTTCTTGATCAATTATCATGAGAGCCGAGGCGACAAGGTGATCGTATTTTCCGACAATGTGTTTGCACTCGAGGTGAGTTTGGGTCTTGTAGGAATTTTAATTTTAATTTGTACTGACGGGACGAATTAGGCGTATGCGAAAAAGCTGGGCAAATCTTTCATCCACGGCGGGACGCCTGAAGGCGAACGATTACGGATTCTTTCGCGATTCCAACACGACCCCCAACTGAACACCATCTTCCTCTCCAAGGTCGGTGATACCTCTATCGACTTGCCTGAAGCTACTTGCTTGATTCAGATATCTTCCCACTTTGGTTCTCGACGACAAGAAGCTCAGCGATTGGGTAGAATTCTGAGGGCAAAGCGAAGGAATGACGAGGGCTTCAACGCATTTTTTTATTCGCTCGTTTCCAAAGACACCCAGGAGATGTTCTATTCCTCAAAGCGGCAAGGGTTCTTGATTGACCAAGGCTACGCGTTCAAAGTGATCACCGAACTTCACGGTCTTCATAGCATGCCCAACCTCGTTTTCCCTTCCAAGGACGAACAGCTGTCATTGCTCGAGTCAGTATTGAACCAGGGCGATGCCGCAGCGGAGACGGCGGACCATTATATGAGGTTGAATGGGGGTAAGCATCTCAAGAGGATTGCGGGCGCTCAGCCGAGTACGAGTGGGATGACGGTGCAGAGGTTCATGGCACCTTTGGAGCATTTGAGTGGAGGGCAGAATATCAGTTATAGGGAACAGAACAAGAGTGTCAAGTGAGTTTTTTTTTCTTCTTTTTTTCTTTCTGAGGGGCAATGTAAACTAATCAGGGATTTCGTCTTTCCAGCAAGGAGTTGTCAAGAGAAGTGCGGCAGAATAAGAGGGCAGGGGGATCGAGTAGTGGGAAAGATAGCCATTCGATTTTCAAAAAGAGAAAAACAGAATTGGCGGCGGCCAAGAAGCAACGTGAGACCGAATTCTAAACACAACATTGGCATATTTTTTTTTTTTGAAAAAAGCGGTTTTTCATACCTTTTGTAGCAGTAGATAAAAAAAAAATTCATGGATAACTCGTCTGTTGTAACACACACAATTTACGATCGTGTGACCTCGCCGATATCCTCGTTCCACACTTTCCCGCCAGGACTGTTGATCCAGTCTTTCATCATGTTTTTGATCTCGTCACAATCGAGGTTGATCACGTTGGCGCCGTTATCACGGAGGAGTTGTTCCCCGCCCAAAAAGTTTTCGTTTTCGGCGAGCACGACGGTACGGATTTTGTACAGGATACAAGTCGCCGAGCACCTTTTTATAATTAGAAATATCAAAATATCAGCCCGACTTTAGAGAGTGAGAGAGAAGTAAACTTTACATGATGCAAGGCGAGAGGGTGGTAAACATTGCACAATCTCTTAACAACCCCTCTGGCACCCGTCCCAAGTTTTCGAGACAGTCCATCTCTCCATGTCGGACGTTGGACGAGAGTTGGACACGGTTGTTGTGTCCACGGGAGATGATGCGGGAGGTAGGAAGGTGGACCAAAGCGGCGCTGTGCGTGTGCGGCGGGGGGGGGGGGGGGGGGGGCAGGGGTTTGATGACGACGAGTTGATCGGGATTAACTTGTTGTAGATAAGTAAACAAAAAAAACAGGGCTTACCCAATGGGGATACCGCCCTCTGAAAGACTCTTTAAAGCTTGTTCATGGGCACTACAAATGGAATCGAGTTTTTTCACCAGCTCTTTAATCAGCTCTTGAACCAGTACATCTATACATATCTCTCACTACACTCTCCCACCGGTTGTCGTTCGTTTGTGTGTGTGTGTGATTGAACCGCCTGGGGCTTAAATGGGAATAAGAACGTACACGCTCATAAAGTGAGGGTAGTCCTCTGGTTTGGCTGGGGATCCTTCTACGGGGGACATGTTGCTATTGGGCCAAGAAAGGTGCGCCGTTGGTTTTCTGTACAAGGTGTGTGTGTACGTGACGGTTGACGGTTGACTTTTTCATGGAGTGGAAAAAAAGAGTGATTTGAGATGCCTCCACCTCCACCGAGGGATACCGGGGGGGGCAAATGCATACGTAATATACGTGGCTCGCCACCAAGGACAATTCTATTAAATAGCTGTATTCCCTACATACGTATTTTCACTTATTTGCGTGTGTTCATTTTTTTATTACCAATATACCATCTCCGCCCCCCCTACGATGCAGTCCCCACCTCCCGCCAGAGACCCTCACCAGCCGTCACAACCCCAGTCATCCGATCAATCCCCGCAGCCAGAAACCCCGGCTACCCCCGGCCCCAGCAGCAGCAGCTCAAACCCTCTCTATCCCACTATCCTACCTACATCCGCCACTCTTCTCGCCACGAAACTCGGCCCTACCCTCCCTTACTACCAAACCCAAACCCAGACCCAGACCCATTCTCATCTTCATCATGGAGGACACCCTGCAGCAGCCCCCAACCCCGACCCGGAAGAGACGAGACGGCAAGAGATGGCGTATCGACTACGGGCGATGCCCGAAAAATGTTTTTCGTGGTGTACCCAGAGCGAGATGGGGAGACCGTTTTGTAGGATGTTTTGTGTTAGGAAAAGGGCGGTGGGGTGGACGAGGGAAGAGCAGTTGAAGCGGTTGAGGCCGCAGCAGCGGCGGATAGGGAGAGAGGTTGAGGGTGTGGGTGTGAGTGCGAGTGCGGATGTGTTTGCTAGTATGTCCAAAAGCGAGCAAACTGTCTCATCATCATCATCATCATCTTCATCACTACCACCACCATCGATATTCGATTGGCTCTACTCTCCTATTGAAACACTGCGTTCACGGATAACACCGTATTCAATCATATACATTCGCGGTACGCCTGATGGTGTGATTGGAAGGTATATGGAGGAGCTTGAATGGGATGATGGGGTGTATGATTTTAAAGGGATATCAAGGGGCCAAGTTGCCAAGTCGGGAGGAAGGAGAAGGGATGAGGAACCCAAGATGGAATGGCTCGAATGGGGGGATCACGGGTGGGTTTATAAAAAGTTTTTGCTGCTGTTTATTGTATAACTGACGAGGTTGATTGTTTTAGAGCACTGTTGCATTTACCGTTGGCGTCTATATTTTCGCCCATCCTCGCCTTGCCGGACAACATGAACCGTCTTCTCTCGCCGTCGCTCAACTTGTTGTCTGCGTACAAGGCTTCGTTTGTTGAAGGCGGGCAGGCCCGGAATTTGACAAGGTTTGTAGAGACGGTGAGGAATAATGGGGCGGGGGAGATGGTGGGTAAGATTAATACATTTATAGAGAAGCGTGTGCAGGAAGGGAGGGAGAAGAGGGAGGAGATGATGAAGCAGAGGCAAGAGAGGATGAAGGATGTGGGCAAGGAGGTGGAAGGTAAGGGGGAGGAGAGGCAGTAGTGTTTATCATGATGCATCTTTTTGGACACGAGTCGCAAGAATGGTTAATACAACAAGACGAAAGTGAACAGTGTAAATGGTACTATGCCGGACGAGTCGATGTTTCTGCCTTGGCCCTTTCAGGTTGTGCAGCGGCAGAGTGGGTGTCGATAGGTGCAGCCGTCGGGCGTTCAGACATGGTTGAATTTGTAGTTGGGTGTGGTGTAAGACTTGACGAAGAATGAGAGTGAGACCGCCGGGTGGTATCGTCCTGATCCTCATCCCAGTCGTCCCGCATAGCAGCTACGCCTCTGAGGATCTCTTCTGGTATAATGACACTGCCGTAGCTTCCGTCAAGATAGTCTTTGGCCTCTTCGCCCAACTCGTCTGTCTCACCCGTACCGCCCGCCTCGGCGCCGTTCGCTCTGTGCGCCTCGCGAAACTTGGGGGCAATGAGGGAGACTCCAAACGGTGTGAAAAGGCCGCGGGGTCCGAACCGTTCGAGGAAACCAGAGTAAATCTTTTCGAGCTTGGCTTGCTGGCTATTTATGCTTGGTTAGTGAGTGCGCTCCGAGGCGGCTGCACGTAAGCAACGTACCGGGAGGACGAGAGCCGTTTGCGCTTCACACCTGGCTGGTGCTGGGTGTCATCGGTCGTCATTCTCACTGCAAAGCATGTCAGCGGGGCTGTACGCGAGAGGCATATGGGCACACACGCACAGAGATCCCAGCGGCTGCGCCTGCTCTGGACCGCGAGGGGCATGCCGTGCTTGTCCTGGAGATGGCGCCTGGCGACGCTGCGGCCGTTCTTGCCGTCGTAGGTCTTTCCGCAGACCCTGCATGTGATGAGCTTCCACTGGGTGAAGGCGGAGTCGGCGGGGTGTGCGTCTGGGTGGAGGATGAGGAGGTCGTTGACGTCGAGGGACCAGCCGGGGGCGGCGGGGCAGGGGAGGAGGCCGTTGGG
>NC_026745.1:1580472-1585472 GCF_000149245.1 Cryptococcus neoformans H99
GGGAGGGGGAGTAGAGTGTTGATAAATACCCGCGGCGTATCTTTCTTTTCACTCCACTTCACTTCGTTCACTCCCCCCACTCCCCCCCCGATGGCCGCCCCGCTCTACGTCACGCAGTCCGGCCGTCTGTGGCACGCCGGCCTCATCCTCATCGTCACCGTCGGCCTCCCAGGTGAGCACACCCTCCCCCCCCCCCGCTGACCCCCCAGCCCGCGGCAAGACACACATCTCCCGCGCCCTCGAACGCTACCTCCGCTGGCTCGGCGTCAAGACCCGCGTCTACTCCATCGGCGACTACAGGCGCAAAGTCCTCGGCGGCGCAAAGGACGTCCCCCACGACTACTTCCAGACAAAGAGTGCGTCCCCCCGCCCCCCGCCCCCGCTAATCCTCCCCCAGCGCCCAGATCAGAGGCCACCAACGCTCTCCGCCGCCGCATCAAGGCAGAACTCGAAGACCAGATCATGGACTTTTTCACCGTGCAGGGCGGCCAGGTCGTCATCTATGATGCCAACAATGGCAGTGTCGCAGAGAGAAAAAGCACGCTGGAAAAGTTTGGCAACAAGGGCGTCCATGTCATTTATCTTGGTGCGTCGCTTGCGTCGGGCTGTGGATACTACTAACTACTCACGCAGAGAGTCTATGTGACCAAGAAGATATCATCACCGCCAATATCCGCAGCGTCAAGCTCTCGTCTCCCGACGTGTGTCCATCTCCTCTCCCCCCGCAACGCACGCTGACACCAGGCCAAGTACGCCGGATGGGACGCAGAAAAGGCAGTCGCAGACTACTGGGAACGTATCCGAGACCAGACTGAAGTGTACGACACCGTCACGGCCGATGAAGGGCCTTTTATCAAGGTGATGAATGTCGGCGAGAGGATCGAAGTGAACCGTATCGAAGGTGGGTTGCAGAGTCGTCTAACGACGCTCGTGTATTCACAACTCTTGAAGGATACCTTCAAACGCGATGCTGCTTCTTCTTGATGAATATCCACACCCGCCCTCGAAACATTTACTTTGCGCGTGTACGTCTCCCCCCCCCCCCCCCCCCGACCCAACGAACAACTAACACGCACGCAGTCTGGACAATCCCTCATTGAACACTCGTATAAAGCCGATTCTGACCTCTCCCCGGCAGGCTGGGAATATGCTGAACGACTCAAAGCTGCGGTGATCGCGCGGCGCAAAGCTGCAAGAGAAGAGAGAAAGGCAAAAGGCGAAGTCCTCGGAGAGGAAAACCCTCTGCTCGCGAGTATCAAAAAGAAAACATTACACAATCTAACTGCTTATATTTAGATATGGACATCCGCGCGCCGTCGTGCATACCACACCGCCTGGCCCTTTGTCCATTCCGGCTACAAGGTCGTCCAGAAACCCATCATGTCGGAAATCAACCCCGGCGTCTGGGACGGCCTCTCGACACAAGAAGCCATGGAACTCTACCCCGACGAATGGACCCGTTTCCTCGCCGACCCGTATGCGCATCGAGCACCCCGAGCGGAAAGTTATCATGATTTGAGTGTGCGGCTCGAAAGCGTTATTTTCGAGTTGGAGAGGTGTCAGGATGATTTGTTGATTATCGGTCATGCTTCCGTTATCCGTTGTCTCGTAATCCCCCTTCTTTGCTTATTCCACCAACATACTAACAACATCAACACAGCTCGCGTACCTTGTCGGTCTGCCCCCGAACGAAGTCCCCGCGGTCGAAATCGCGCGGGGCGACCTCGTCGAAATCACACCCGCCTCATACGGCGTCATCTCCCGCGCATGGCACTTTTGGTCCGGTGAAGGCCGGGGGGACGCGTATGGCGAAAACTTGTATGAAAACTTTGCAGAAGCGACCTCTGGCAAGGGTTCAGTCCTGCCCGATTCGGGGGTCAATTTTGCGGCGGATGCGCTGAATATGGAGAAGGAGGCGGAAGAGGAGGAAGGGAGGGAGAAGGAGGAGAGAGGGGAGAAGGTGATGGAAGCGGCAAAGGCGGTGGGGAAGATTGCAGAGCAGGCTGCGGCGAATACGGCAGCTGGTGCCGGTGTGGCTAACAGTAGTGGAGATGGCGCAGGCGCAGGCGGGGTCGGTCAAGGTGCAAGGGGACCAGGAAAGGCGTTGAAGAGATGGGGTTCAGAGAGGGGGAAAGGGAGGGGTTTGCCCGGGCTGAGCGAGTTGAACGAGACGGATGAAGGGGAGGAAAACAAGGACAAGGATGATGGTGGGGTAGTTTCGGAAGGCGAGGGTGAGGGGAGAGAAAGTGGCAAGACGAGAAGTAGAGCTAGTGAGTTGGACATGGTTTAGTGCTTTTCAATCCATGGCTAATGTGTGTGTTTTTTTTTTTTTTTAGTGAGCCTCTTGGAAATCTAGACCCGGTTTGACATGGATAGGTTCAAGTCGAAAGCAAAAAAGATGTAACACATGTAATACAGAAATTGAAACTATGCTTTTTATAAAGATGTTAAATGCTCAACTCGATAATCTTTCCATTCCATTCCATTCCCATCGCCATTCATTCACACCGTTTCTCGGACTGTTGTACTGGTACAACCGACTAGCCATCTCTTGCGTGAACAATGCTGATGCCTGGTCTGTTGTTAATAAACTCCAGTTGGGTGATTGACCACCTCGCACCCAATCGAAATCCTGGACTTGAGTATGTTTACTCTCGTACACCTGCTTACATTGTCAGCCATCTCCCTTCTCCAACACCAGGTTGTATCAGTGTTAAAAAAAAAAAAAAAAAAAAAAAACTTGCCGGCTGAGTGGATCGCAGAAATGACGGATAAGCTCCAAAGGCAAGGTTTGTGCAATGCTCAATAACCGGAAGAGAAGCAACGTTCAGCAACACTTTTGTGTTTGTCGAGGAATGTATTCTAAACTGCTCCAAAAACAAATCAATTTTTTGAAAATCGGCTTTTTCCCCACACGAAAAAAAAAAAAAAGACTATTTGCGTACCTGCTGGGCACCGACAATGACGAGACAGTCCACCATCTCGGAGAGCATGGCGCTGCCTGGCAGGACGGGGGCTACCATGATACATTGCTCAAGATCCTTGGCGTGCAGAGCTGTCAATATAGGTTTTGGTAGTGCTGTGTATTGTACTGTTGTCGTTCCATCCGCTGCTCCTGGTTCAGGTTCAGGTTCAGGTTCCGCTTCCCGTTTCGTCGCATGCCGGGGTAATAGGTCGATCACACAGCGACGAAGGGATGAGAGGGATAGTGTGTATGCGCCTGTACCCGGTGCGAGCTCGGGTCGTACAAGGGTATCTGCGAGGCAGGATACCGTGTGCGTCGTAGACGTGGACGTGGACGTGGACGTGGACGTGGACGTGGACGTCGACGTAGATGCCGGTGTAAAAGTCGATGGTCCTGGGGTTTGGGAAACATCATCATCAGAAGAAGAAGACGACGCTGTCAAGCTCGAGATATTTGGCGTTGCATGTGAAGAAACGGTAGGGATCGTGGGGATCGTTGATGGCGGTCTTGACTGGGCGGCACCAGCAGGTAAAGGTAAAGGTGAAGATTTCGGTTTTGTAAATGCGAATCGACTCTTTGGCTTTTCTTTTGCTCTCAGAATAGCCACTTTACTTTCAAGCTCTGTTATTTGCTACTGACAGTATGTCAATATCCAAATAAGTATCTCGCATGGTTTTCTTTTTATTCACCTCCCCCAGTCAAACATAAAAGAAAAGAAAGCAATCACACTTACACTAGCATATCTTCCACGATCGTACTTGGGTAATCCCTCGCCAAAACTGTCCACCAATGCCCTCAAAGACGATATACGTTTGGATATATCAATAATTGATGTCGATGGTGCCCCTTCTAAAGACTGCAGTATTCCTGATTAAAGCCATAAGCAACCCAGTGAGCAAAAAAGGCAAAAAAGCGAAAAGAAGAGGAGTAGCAAACGGACCTTGCTTCTGAGAATGGAACAATGAATGCAGCTCAGCTGATTGCGCTGTAGACACAACGCCCTGCTCGTTGGTAGCCATTTTTGTCGGTACGGGCTTTTACCAATTTTGATGAGCTTTCGTCTTCTACTCGAGCAGCTGGGTAGTTTGCAGCAGTTGCAGCGAGAGTACCCTCCTCCCGAATAAACTTGGTCAAAACACCAAAGATGGGCGTTATCACTCCTCGCTTACGTACGCCGTTCAAGATGCGAGAATGATTTGAGGAAAAGGTAAGAAAGCAGCCGCAATACAGCCAACACGCAGTACAGTTATCCGAAACCTATTGACCAATGCATATTTATGAATTCTAGTGATTTATTTTTATTCTTGATTTGTACATGACTAAGATAGAGAGAGATGAATCTAGTTACTGAAAAGAAAACACATCTTTTTTTTTCTTCCATCACAACACCCAATATCCCCACACAACGCTACTCTCCTACACTGACACCAAGACACCAAGTCTATACACTCTAAGCACCCATGACAAGGGTAAGAAGAGCCATTCGGACCTGTTTGCGAGATTAGCAATTGTACCAGAAGAGAAAAAAAAATTGCCACAAAAAACTCACGAAAAGACCGTATCGCATCTGCCTAAAGTACGCCGCCCTCTTGGAGTCAAAGTCGACTTCGGGGTCAATCTCGTTCACCCTAGGCAAAGGGTGCATGACAATCGCCGACTCCTTGGCCTTCTCCAATACATCATTGTTGATGACATAGATGTCCTTGACAGCTTCGTACTCCGCAACGTTCTCAAATCGTTCCTTCTGTACTCGAGTAACGTACAAGACGTCAGATCTAGACACAATCTCATCAGTGAGAGTGAAGGACTCGGTGAATCGGATGCCGGCTCGGGAAGCCTCGATCTTGACAGACTCCGGCATGGCAAGAGAACGAGGGGAGACAAAGTTGAGGGTAACGTCGTAAAGAGAGAGAAGCTTGACAAGTGAATGGACAGTTCGACCGTTCTTGAGATCACCAACTAAAAGAGTTGTTTCGTCAATATGCGTTTAAAATTGTCAAAGAGCAACAGGCAACTTACTCAATGTAACAGTGAT
>NC_026745.1:1590472-1627972 GCF_000149245.1 Cryptococcus neoformans H99
GCAAGCTCACCACCGGGAACATCAATGGAGATCAATCTTCCTTCTCGAGCACTGTTGACAATGCTTTGGATGAAGACATCGAAAAGGAACTCAGTGTCTCGAGGACCAGGAGCAGACTCGGGGTGGAACTGAACGGAGAAGAAGGGTTTGCCGCTCTTACCGCACCAGATACCCTCGTTAGAGCCGTCGTTGGCATTGGTGAACAAAGGTTCCCAGCCGTTCTTGAGGGTGGTTACGTCGACTTCGTAACCGTGATTCTGAGAGGTGATGTAGCATCGACCAGATGTAGCGCAGGTACAAGGAATGTTCATACCACGGTTACCGTACTTCATCTTGCGGGTCTTGGCACCGGAAGCAAGGGCGAGAAGCTGGTGACCAAGACAGATACCGAAGATAGGGACCTTAGAAGTCTCGAGGGCTCGAGAAAGATTGCTGACAGTCTCCTTGACCATGGAAGGGTCACCAGGACCGTTAGAGACGAAGAGACCATCGTAAGGCTCAGACTCATTGTTAATATCGTAGTTCTATTGATAGGTTAGCGGAACGGAACGTAGAACGAAGAGCCATATAGGAAAAGATAGCTCACCCAGGGGACAACCTTGACTTCGATACCACGCTCCCTGAAACACCTGATCTGGTTCCATTTCATACCGACATCAATGGCCATAACCCTCATTTGCCTACCTGTCTGAGGGTGCATTTTCTTGTCGGAGCCAGTGCTAGCTGTGTAGACAACAGGAGTTTTGGTAGATACCTTGGCTACAAGATTCTCCTGGTTGGGATCGTAATAAGGGATGGTCTCAAAGTCCTCTCGCCAGCTGGCGTTGAACGTGTCAATGGACTGGGATTGAGCCATAGAGGTCGAAGTGGAAAGACCGTTAATGAGACGCTGAACGCCGCCAAGGACGCCAGACTGGCCATCCCTGCCTCGCTCGCCGTCGAGGATACCTGCTCTCTTGTTGAGAACTCGACCGAGGAGGACACCACCTTCTCGGAGACGCTTGGTAAGCATCCTAGTGTCGACACCCCAAATGGCGGGGATGCCTTGCTCTTGGAGCCACTTGCCCAAAGAAGAAGTAGCCAAGTGGTGCGAGAAGCTAGGGTGGTAGTTGGCAACCACAAGGGCAGCAACATGGATGTGTGAAGACTCAAACTCAAGAGGCAAAGAATCAAGAAGGCTAGAAGTGGGAGGAACATTGTGAGCATCCTCGGAAGTGGGGACATGAGAGGTCTCCACGTCGGGTCTCTCAGGAACACCGTAGTTACCGACCAGGGGGTAGGTGAGGATAAGGATTTGAGAGGAGTAAGAAGGATCGGTGAGAGACTCGGGATAACCGACCATACCTGGATGGGGTCAATAAATTTTGCATGGTTATTTTGGCTGGAATGATAAACGTACCAGTCTGGAAGACGCATTCTCCCGCAACAGACTTTTTGGCACCGAAAGAGTGACCAGCGAGAGCGAGGCCATCAGCAAGCTCAAGGACGGCATCAGGCTCGCCCATCGAGTCGTCCCACTTGGGCTCCTCAGGCATGCCTTGGTAGTCAATACCCTTGAGAGTAGCAGGGGGGTAAAGGCTGCCCGCAGGCCTAGGTACAGGAGCAGAGGAAGGAGTGCGCTCCATGGTGGGAGTGTCGACCTCGGGCGCCACAGCGCTGTGAGCAGCAGGAGCCAAGCTGGAAGCCTGCTGGGTGGCAGGGATGTCGCTGGGAGGGACGGCACCCTGGAAAGCAGGAGGGGTGGGGATGGACATTGTGGAAAAAATTTTAGGGGTGGAGAGGAATGCTGTGCAGTGTCTTGTTCTCTCTCGTGGTGTTATGCGTGAGGGTCCAGAGACAGAGCACTAGTATGCTGGCTTGCAGCTTTTGGGACTGGATGCATTGAAAAGGAGAAGAGAAGGAGGAAGGAAGAAGGAAGAAAAGAGAGATCGAGTTAAAATTCTGACAGCCACCACTCCAAAAGATTTTGCCGCCACACCCCCTGAATTAATATATCTCTCGTGGAAACCACGTGTCCTCAAGCCTACCACCCCTCTAGGCGCGGGCCCATTATTTACGCAAGCCCCCAGGTGGAGGCCGCACGCCTAGGGGGAGTTTGTTTTGGTGTGTGGTAAATATTTCTGCAGCGTACGTATATACAGCAGCCATACATAGTAGCAGTCAGCGACACCATTCTCCCACCGCCCACCATGGACTCACCCCACGACAACATAGAGACAGTCGTAGACACCATTACCTCTTACCCAGAAGCCCGCGAATCAGATGGTCCACACTTATCCGCAAGCGACGCACATCCCACCATTCATGACCTTCCCGGTCCTTCCACAACATACATCCCTCGTCAGCCTTCCCCGCCCTTGCCAGATCTGAAAACAAGAAGCTTCCCTGTAGTTGATGCCTCTGATGACGAGGACGATGAAGACGATGAACCGATAGCCACTTTGCCCATCTATCTATCGCCAGGCTTGGGTGAGCAAGGTTTGGATTTGCATCAATATCCATTGCAACATCGGGACATCAGTGTCCCCACATGGGCTAGAGACCGGGGAAAGACTATATCGGCCCGTGTCAAGGAAAAGGCTGGGAGAGTGGAAGTGGAAATTCCTGTCGACGCCGGCGCCGCTTATTGGCGAGAAGACCGCGCTTCAGAGCTTGGTTTTGTTGTAGACGTCAATGGGGATGACGGCCCTGTTGGTGGGTACGGTTTCGGAGGAAAGGAAAAGGATAAGAAGGGCAGGGAAAAGGTCCCAAAGAAGAAGGAAGAAAAATGGGGTGACAAAATGAGATTGAGGAGTGAATTGGTGCCCAATGCCACAGGGTACTACTCTGGTGTAGTTCGAGATGGCAAGTGCATGCGTCTCTATGGGCTGATATGTACTGACGCTGTAACAGGAGCTTTACATCTCCATCCAATCTCTCGTGTACTGCAATTCCGAACCTCTCTCGGATACCTCGACGACGTCGACCAAAAATCACGCTCCCGTCGATTAGCAAATGGTGCTGTCAACGGCGCCGGAGATTCCGATGAGGAGGAGGCGCCTAAAAAGAAAAAGGCTGCACCTGCCCCTGTTGCCAAACCACGCCGTGTTCTGGACGAAGAGGACAACGATGGCACCGGATCCATCAAGGACTTTAGAAATAAGATGTGGGCCATGGCCATCAAGGAGGATGAGGATAGCTGGGCGGGCTACAGTTGGAAAGCCGGCGAAGTGAGTTCTAGCGAGAAAAAAGACTTGGTTGACCAGATGCAGGACGATGCAGTGGGAGATGCGCTTGGGTCACTGATTTTGGATGAAGAGAAGAGGGAGAGGTTGACATGTCAAACGAGACCGCTTGACTATCTTGACAGGGCGATGTAGATGATGGTGTATGCATGCATGCCCAATGACTTTCTGATAGCTACATGGTTCGTATTCTGCTGCACGATGGTTACTAGTTATTATTATGGGCTTCGCTTCAATTGTTATCATCTCGACTCAATTGAAATTTTGATCCCGCTGATAGGGACTGTTAGTCGAAGGACGGGAGTCGAATATTGAAATGATACTCTTATATATCTCTTTTCCTTTTTGAATTACGCCTGAATCCTCGTCTTTTCCCTTCCCCCCATCATGTCCGCCCGCCTGTTCCGCATCTCTCGCAAAAACTGCTTAGCCCCTCTCTCCAGGGGATACGCCACAGAGCTCAAGGTACGACTCCCATCCCACGCAAGCCCTTCCTAACCATCCTCAGCCGAACTTGGCCTACCTCCAAGTCACACATCCCGACACCGCTCCTGCCCCCACTCAATCCCTTATCCAAGAACACTCTAAGTACCTCCTCAACACCTACGTGCGGCCCCCCATTCTCTTCTCGCACGGCTCTTCATGCACTCTCACCTCCACCAGCGGTAAAGACTACCTCGACTTCACAGCCGGTATCGCTGTCACTGCTTTGGGCCACTCCGATCGGGGTGTCAACAATGTGATGGTTGAGCAAGCAGGGAAAATTGGACATGCCAGCAATGTTTACTGGAACGAACATGCTGGAGAACTCGCCAAGTCCCTGATAGAAAACACTCGAATTCATGGCGGCCTGGGTCTCGGCAAGGCCGAAGGAGAAGACAAGGGTGGCCGAGTTTTCTTCTCCAACTCTGGTACAGAAGCGAACGAAGGTGCTCTAAAGTTTGCCCGAGCCTATGGCAAGACCATTGCTGAAGACAAGACTGACATAATCTGCTTCTCCAATGCCTTTCACGGCCGTTCACTTGGTGCTCTCTCATGCACCCCTAATCCCAAGTACCAAGCTCCTTTTGCCCCTCTGATTCCCGGTATCAAGGTTGGGGAGTACAATGATATGTCTGAAGAGAGGCTCAAGGACCTCATCAATGAAAAGACATGCGGTGTTATCGTGGAACCTATCCAAGGTGAAGGTGGTGTTGGTGAGGGGAAGAAGGAATGGTTTGAAATGCTTGGAAAAAGGTGCAAGGAAGTCGGGGCTGTTTTGATCTATGATGAGATTCAGGTGTGTAATCAGTAGCTTTCGAAAATCATTTTTGACTCTAACACTTGCGACATAGTGCGGCCTCTTTAGGTCCGGTGAAATGTGGGCCCACTCCAGCTTCCCTGCTGCGGCCCAGCCAGACATTGTCACTATGGCAAAGCCCTTGGCCAACGGTTTCCCCATTGGAGCTATCATGGTCCGCTCCAGTATCGCCAACAACATCTCCCCCGGTATGCACGGTACCACCTTTGGTGGTCAGCCTATTGCCTGTGCCATCGGTGTCCATGTGCTCGAACGTCTTTCTGCTCCCACATTCCTGGATAATCTTCAAAGCACAAGTGCTTATCTTGGAGACAAAGCTGAAAAATTACCCCAGATATTCCCTAGCCTGATCAAGGAGATTCGAGGAAGGGGTTTGATCAGGGGTATCGCGTTTAAGGACGAGAGCAAACCAGGAGAGCTTGTTAAGCTTGCTAGGGAGAGGGGTGTTTTGCTTCTGACGGCCGGCAAGGATGCCGTTAGGCTTGTTCCTGCCCTGGTTGTGAGTAAGGAGGAGTGCGACAAGGCTATGGGTGTCATTGAGAGCTGCTTGCATATCATTCAGGGAGATAAAGCATAAATGATTAGATATGGTTTGCTCATCTCATAATAGATTGGCTTTTTGGATGAGTGCATTATATGTGCAACATAATGATACATATATCACATTGTATGAAAATCTACATTCCATTGGCCTCCCTCAGGTGTTGGAAAATCATTTTATCTTTCTCCCATTCGTAGAGCTGTGCGTAATATGCCACCAGCACACCCAACAGCAAGATCACTACTGCCACCAAGATTTGTGCAATGGACCAATTTTCCTCTACCTTTCGGCCTATTACCCAAATGTCAATTCGGCGCGGCCTCGTGTCGTCCTTGATGCTTGCTGCTGTCAAACTTGAGTCCTCAAACCACACAAATACCCGTTCTCTCTCCCAGTCGACATGGACTTTACCCCCAGCTGTCACTGTCCACTCTGTGGACTCTTTTCGGAACACGCGACGAGGAAGGAAGATCTCGGTGTATTCTTCCGGAGTGGGAGCCGCGGCCGACACCCTCAAAGGAGATCGGAAACGATATGTAAAAGCACAAGCGTTTGCGTCGTAAGCAAGAGAGGTTGGGTTACCAGCGGTGGCGATCGGGTAAGGGCGCTGCCTATAAGTTAGCTTTTCGGTTTGACGAGAACTATAAAAGAGACTGACAACAATAACATTCAACAGACGAGCTCCAACGTCGAGACCGTCAGAGCTCTTTTCAGCATTCTTAAGGAGCTTGGTGCGATTACTTTCTGAATACCAGGAAAAATTCTCCGCATTCCACTGAATAGTATCAGCACTTCAATTTAAAGTTCAGGTAGAAAAAGAGACTCACGTCATCACCAATGTCGTCGCGATTGGCAGGATTGTAGGTCCACAAACTGTTCATCGTTAGCTTCCCTTACATTGAGGTACACAGAACTACTTACTTGAACCCCATTAATGCGCCTTCCATCGCAGAAATAAGAGCATCCATAGACCGTTCTTGCCATTTCCAGTCTCCAGTTCTAAAGGCTTCCTCATTGCTATGGCATTAATCAGCCGACATTCGAAATTTCGCAAACGATGGAGAAATCATTTACTTAATGTCCATGGGAACACCGCATTCACCAAAGATCACAGGTACGGGCCCAAGTTTAAGTCGAGCAGCAAGGACGATGGTCTTTATCTGAAGAGCATAATTGGCTTTGGCGGCGGCAGTACCGAAATACAGCGCTCGAAGAATAAACATACCCTAACAGAAGGCGTCAGCTGTAATCTCCGTAGTAAACTAAGATTGTGCGCACCCGAGCAAGGCCTTGAACATTAACTGACATGAACCCAAACTTCTTCTTGAACAGTGTGTTTAGATCATACCAGTGGGGCGCATAGACCATATTCTTAGGCCGCGACTCCTCCTTCCACTCTGGGCAAAGCTCATTGGGGATTGCTTCCACCATTCTAGCTTTCAACCCCTTGGTTGAAGAAATATTCTCTCCGATCACCTGTTCCCACTTTCGCACAAATGGGAAATAAAAGTCTTCGTAAAAATCAACCTTGCCCCCATCGCGGTTCTTTACAAAATAGTCTTGCTGCAGAGCAGCAGCCTCTTGCTTTGCTTCACTCCACCGCCAAACGCCATGCTTCTCCCAGGGGCATTCCTTACTGGCCCAGGCGCAGGCTCCTTCAGGGTTGGCCGTCACGTGAGAAGTTACACGGGTTGGGAAAGGAAAAGAGCGAGTATAAACAGGTACATTGGGAGTGGGGTGGCCGGCACCCATAGAGAATGATTGAAGCGGAGAAGGGAATTGGCCCAAATGAAGGTCAGTAGTATAATCCTGTTCGGTGCTGTCAGCTACAATTGGTAACTTCCGACTGTCACACCAACCCATTCGTGAATAGATTGGATACCAATGAACCCAGGATGGGGTTCGTTCATAAGCTACGCTCGATGGTCAGTCAAATATGCGCAAATGAAACAATTCTGCCTTACTTCAAAACCCATGACTGTCTCGAGATCACCCACGGCCTTCACAAGCTTCGCGGTAGCAGCAAGGAAGGCTTCTTGTAAGTATACCTGGATGTTGCGAGACACCCATTTTCCATCGATTTGGCCAGGTACTTTGAGCAAAGGCGCAAACGTCTCCCCACCCCAGAATAAAGTGCTGTAACTTTTCAATATGGGCCTTTGGGTGTTATACAACAAATAACTTACTTCATAGTAGCCGCAGCCAGTTTTTGGTAGCCTACAGATACCATATTAACGATGGCTTGGCAAGTTATTGGACGATGTACCCACCAGTTGGCCATAGCCCCCTTTCACCTGCGAGTCTTCCACTCTTGATGCCGTCAAGGAAGGCGGCGCCAGACAAGGACAAGTTCTCGCCCTCGTTTGAAAGGTCAAAACCCGCCGCTTCGAGCGTCCATCCGGGTGCGCCAGACTGAAATCATGTCAGAAATACGAGAAAATTAGTACTGTAACGCCAAAAACTTACTCCTCCGCAGTATCTTGACCATACATCTTGATGAAGAGCCTAAACAGATACAAGACACGGTGAGCGTTTGTCTTAATAGGGTACAACGTATGGCACCTACGATGTATGCGACGAGCCCATAAGGTTCCATGCTTTGAAGCAACGCTCTCAAGTACGCAAGATAATCTTCGTCATAGACACCTCTACATTTTATTTAGACATGGCTCAAACGGCTGAAATTAGGATCTCACCTCTCCTTGTGTTCGAGCGCTTCCCAAGTAACGGTTATCCTGACTTAAAAGACGAACGTAGTTCAGTGATGGTATAACAACTCCAAATTAGTAACGTACCAAATGTCAAACCCCATGATTTGAGCCTTGCCCAGTGTTCATCAGCCTCTTCCAGTCGGAACGGCCTTCCGACATAACTGGCCTGCGCATGATCGTGAATTTTGGGCGCAGGGGTCGCAGGTCTACCCATAACATAGACGGTTAGCAATTTTAGGAGGAACAGCAAAGAGCTGCTCTTTCATAAGAAACAATGAGACAAGTGGGCTCACACTTTGCTCGCAGCGGAAACGTTGGCACCTCGCAGGTGTAAGACTCTCCCGTGAGAGTCGACAAAATGCCGACCTTGTATGGAGATTGTAGCTGCACATAGGCGGGATACGTCGAACTGAATACCGGACATGGTGGTAGGTGTGGGGACAGGGTAATATGTCTTCAATTGCAGGGTAGAAATGGGCATGGCAGGATAGATGACGGATATGGACATACATACGTACGCAGCGCGCCCAACGCCAATCTTCTCTGCCGTCGGCTATCACTCACCATTCAATACATTCATTTAGTCACTGGTATTTCGTTACTCATCACGCCTTAGTTCATTTTGTTATTTAAAATGTGCATTCTCAAGTTATAATTTCTTGACCTTCAAACATCACATTTGTACGTCACGACCTTGAACCAGAACAGCAAGTCGCTCTCGATCCCTGACTTCGACCCGATGATGCGTGCAGCGACCGACCAGTCTCGTTTTCCAGTTCTATTTGGCAAGTGGCAGGCGTTGCACAATGATATGAATATGGCAGCCGTGGCTCCCAACAAAGATGGCCCGACAATTTTTGATGTCTTCAACTTTGCTTGACCATAAAATACTGTTCTCGGCAGAATGCGCATAGTATCAAGCTCCATATACATTGGTCGATTA
The DNA here is from genome assembly GCF_000149245.1 of Cryptococcus neoformans H99. NCBI lineage: Eukaryota > Fungi > Basidiomycota > Tremellomycetes > Tremellales > Cryptococcaceae > Cryptococcus > Cryptococcus neoformans. Next base: position 1,599,192 of record NC_026745.1, read on the forward strand.
TGCAACCTTCATGACCTATATATCTGAATTACATGGTGTGATACATATCACACCAATGACTGAAAGATCCTCTATTACCGTCTCAAAGCTTCCTCGCCGAGGACTTTCCGACGCACGTCAACTCCTTGGCCTCCTGCGTCTAATAGCCGTTCTGTGGCCAACTCATCCAACAGTCGCAATTGTTTTTCAGACGTTTGAAGATCCACAGGAACAGAAGTCTCTAGGTTTGGAGAGTCCAATAACCGTTGAATAGCCTTGCATTAAGTCGAATGAGTTCATCGGATACAACTGGCTGACAGGGACGTACCAACTTGATTCCCCACCATGTTCTTGTACGACGCGTGTTCACGATAGTTTCCTTGCCGCCTTGCATCTCGGATGCTCTTAGAAAATGTTTCAAAGCCAAATGATAATCCCTGTGATATTCTAGTTAAGACGCGGCACGTATGTACAAAATATATAAAACTCACCCCAAAGTATACGCCACTTCACCGCAACGTCTGACTACACCGTCATCCCAGCTATTTATGATGGACAAATGTCCCAACGCACCGAGTGATTGAGAATAAAGACCTTGTTCGGAGTACAAGTCCGCCAGTAATGACCAAGCGGCAGGATCGGAATAGAAAACGTCAAGGTAAGAGAGGAGTAGCGGAATAGCGGAAAGGGATGGGAGAGCAAGAGATATAATACGTTGATGGGCAGTCTATGTGAACAAACGGATGACATCAGATATGCGATTTGCTTGTACTATGGGGTACTCACAATGTTTGTCTCGTCCTCCTTCAAAAGGGCCTCATATACCGCACGAGCCCGTGAGACGTCTCCATCGGCCTCGAATCTCAACCCATCCAGAATCCGCACTCGGGGTGAGCCAGGAAACTTCTCATACAATGCCTCTATTTGCTCCTACAAATGATTCATCAGGCTCTAGCGGATTTTCCGGGACAACCGGTTATGCTCACTGAAGCTAACAATGTCTGACCCAAATCAAGAGCAGCGATGGCGAGTTGTTCCCTGACGGCCCACTCTGAAAGATGCTATCAGCCTGGAACAGCAGCATAAAAATGAGTTAGTCCTACCTTGATCTTCAGCATTACCGCTTAATAATACCCGCTTGGCGAGATGTATGGTCGCTTCAGAATGTCTCGCACCGAGTGTCCTCCACTCAGCCAGCAGTTCCAAATCGGATTTGGGCATGGTATCAGGGCGTTATATGGTTCTGTAATCTGTAGACCACAGAGAGGTTTCTGTCGGTATGCTGAAAATGTCTACTGTACACTATGGTGGATGATACTAGTAGAAAAAGCTGGGCCAAGGGAATATGTATTAATGTACATAGCAGTAATAATGACGAGACGGAAGAACGGGGGGTCCTGACGCTCGACGCGGTTGAAGAAAGAACTTAAGGAGTCCATACAATCTCCGTTCGGCGTAGTTCCTGCAGGTCCAACAATATCGGTCGCCGAGAAAATAAAATATATCATGGCATTCTGACAACATATTTATGTAAAAAAGCCTGACAACCTATAGCATAATGTCACTACGATCCTTTGCACCCACGCGTGATGATATGCCTGATATACCTCTTCGTAGACAGATATAGGTGTGTGATTATCGTAAGACATCTCCTTTCGTGACTATGATACAAAAAATCTGTCGATTTGTTCACCTAACCTTTGTTTCCGGCGCCGACTTTGCGCATGCTCTCCCAATCGCTCATCTCGCCCCGCCGCACTAACGACACCCTTTTCGCAGCTTTCGTGTCTTGCCAATCCTCCGCCTCTTCTTTTTTCCCTTCCTCACGACTGCTTCTCGATTCATCCTTCTTTCCAGTCTCTTTTCCATTCGGGGGATCGACAGGTCTATGCTCGAAAAACCTTTCTTGGCTTACCTCTTCGTATCCAATTTCCATCGGGCTTTCCATGACAAACATCACTGGCGTGTTTCGACCGCTCGATCGCCCTGCTTCGCTATCTTTCCGCTCCCTCCTTGAACTGTCATATACGTTGAAACCCATATCTGGAGTACCGGCTCTTGAATGGGCACTCTCAACATCACTCGACCGTCGTTCAGCCTCATAGGGGCTGAGCCAATAGTCAGATGAAACAGTTTGACGTCTATCTCCTTCCCTTTCCTCAAGGAGGCTGGCAGCGCGACTGGAGCTCGTATTACGAGAAGTGGGATACTTAGCATCATCGAGTCCATTACTCGGTCTTCGAAACATGATTGGCAGTTCTCCTGGGCTCATGCTCAAATGCATTGCCTCGTTTTCCACATCTTCATCCCCATCGTTGGGGAGAGACAGGACTGGTATACCGCGATCTCCGCCCTCCTCATCCCTTGTGACGTCCTCAACAACGCCGCTAACTCCATCTTCACGCATACTTCTTGCTGCTGCCTGTAATGCCAGGTGTCGCACTTCTTTCCACTCTCTCTCAGCACGATCCGCTTCATACTCGAGGACATTAATCCAGAATTGCATCTTAGAGAGGAAGATGCGTTCAGTCCTGGTGCGGCGAGACAAAGAGGGAATAGCGGAAGCAAGACGGTCACGAGTAGACTTTTGAAAGGGAGTTAGAATGTTGATATTGCGAGCAAGCAAGAGGGAGGATTGAATGGAGGATTCAATCGGTACCACCTTCTCACGAAGAATTCGAAGATGGTTCTAAAGATGATTGTCAGCGTTTTCGCATATGATTGTTTGCGAAGGGAATTACTTGGATGATGGCTAAGCGGGAAGCATGGCTGTAAGATCTATCTGGTTGCCTGGCCGTGCCTACAGGCTTTGTGCCTCCTCTACCAGCCGCCAACTCCGCTTTGACAACGCCGAACACCTCTTCCAGTTGCTCACCCTCCTGCAAACTGTCGTTGGCACCGTCAATATCTACGCCTCTGACACCATCACCTTTTGGGTGAGCCAATGCTTTTTCTTGATCCATTTGGTCCACACCCCCAAATATAGCAATTCGTCCTGGGGTAGATGCTCCGTCCAAAGAGTCGTGACGATCCTCACGCATGTCCCTTCTATGAGACGCAGCAGCAGCAGCGCCCGCCAATACCGCTTGGTCCTTGCGCATTGTTCCACGCCGCATTTTGATACCCGCACTTTTAAAAGCTGAGGCGTAATTGATGAGGGAGATCCACTCATTCATCTCAAATTCGTCCGGAGCTTGCATGAGATATTGTTGGTGCTGAGAGATAACGAAACGAAAGGTATTTGGGTACTGAAACGTGTCAGCATTGTTTGGATTAAACTCTGATGCACTCACAGCAGTGAAACTCTTGTCGAAAACTGCAATACAGTCCTTGACAGGGAATACCTCATCTGGTTTGAAAGAAGCCATTCGTGGCAGGAGCAGTTGACCATCCTTGTCATTTTCCGATGTCGTTCTAGCTTGCTCAAGCAATGCCAAAGCCCACATAGGGTCTTTGAAAAAAAGTAGCTGTGACTGAGTGAGGATAACGCTCCAAGATTTCCATTTGCGATTTTTCTTGCCCGATTCGCTAAAAGTTTCATCTGAGAAAGCAAAATCAGTTTTATCCTTTCCCCTCCCTCCTCTGAAAATAACCAATCGCCACTAACCTTTTCGAGATATTAGCCCGACTTTTGTTACTCGCAGAGCCATGTCCAGCTCCTTCTCTTTTTTGGCCGCTTGCTTCTTGCCTGATGTCACGAGTGTGTTCCTCCTTGCCGTCTTCTGCTGGGGTACAGGGATTGAAAGACTATGTGCAGAAGCGAAAGCCTTGCTCAACCCTTCGAAATCAAGGATTGGTCTAGTTCCAAGACAAGAAAATGGATTTTCAGCCGGTATTTCCCTCCCCACATCAACTCTCAATTGATCAAGCATATCTCGCACAATAAGATCGTACACGTCAATTTTGTTGGAGGATTTGTTGGGGGGATTAGAGCCGTTCAAGAAGGCAGAGAACGTCGGAGTAGACGGCCCAAAATTCAACGGGGTTGTATGCCCAGATGTGCGCTTCAGATCAGAGTCGTCCTCAATGAAGACAAATGGAGTAAACGTGATATTGTCATAGAAGGCCTCTAGCACGAAAGATGGAACGCCTTCCATGCGTGAATTACGCACATAGTCTGTCTTGGACATCTTGTTCTTGTTATGCTTGTTGAAGGCATCGGTGTGAAGCATCATCATCGAGAATGCAAGGACATATGTGTTGTCTGGAAGACGTGTTAATTGTCATATGAAATAACATAGCCTTACTTACCTTTTTCGCCGAAGAGACCGGGCTCACACCTCTCATACTGTTTCGCGAACGCTTCAATTACACGATCAATCTGCTGCGTCTCTTTCGGAAGAGAGATTTGCATAAGCAGTTTCCTCAAAGCGACGTCCAAAGCGTTATGAGTGAAGTCGAACGTTGACATGAACATCTGTAATGCTTCCACGTGAAGAACATCGCCGCTATAAACTAATTCAGCTTTGATGAGTATTTGACAAAAGAATAAAGTAGCTCACCTAGATGCCAGTATATTGGCTATCTCGCACCTCCCAACAGTACTGAGTGCTCTCTCCAACCATTCCTTGGACGATTCTTCTCCTTCCGGTACAACAGCTTGTTTCATGGCATTGGTCTTGACGGCTAGACTACCTAAGCTGGGCCTAGGGCTAGCACCGGGACTCAACACTCCAATGGACCCATCCTCCCAGCCTTGACCAGATGTCTGCGCACCTGTAGGTATTGACGAAGTAGATCCGTTCGATCTAGGCGGAAGAGGAAATAGAGAAGAACGCTGGGGTGATGAGGATGCTGATCCAAATAGTCCATTAGAAAGACGGCGTATTGTGCTTTGGCGGCGAGGTGGCGTTGCGGAGGTAGGAAAAGTGCTTGGCGAAGGCGGCGTAAAATGGTACGAAGTTGGAGCAAGAGATACAGTTGACGCCCGAGCTCTGCCTCGACGCGATGCTATTTTGTGGGTATGAAGAGGATCTCCGAGGACGGAGTATTGCGTAGAAGACGCATTGGATGAAAGAGGAGGTGTTATTGACGAAAACGACGCTCTTCCACCTGTGTGGTTTTTTTCCTGCTGTGATTCCAAATGGACGACGTCTTCCATTACGGCGCGACCTCGCGCGGTATCAGAAGGTCCCATAGAATAGGCCGACTTTGAGGGTCGCATAGGTTGGCTTGCCATTTCCCCAAACTCGTCAACATCGCTGGCATCCTGGCGTAAAAGACTGTTACTCCTGCTCCGGTTTGCGGACTTGGAGAACACACTTTTCATTCTCCCTATAATCGCAGAGTTGCTGGAGCCTGTCCTGCTGTCCATTCTGGGTCGTACAGGTGTTTTGAGGCCTGTTGAGGGGGAGGGAGAAACGTTCGGACTATCTGAGGCAGGTTGAGAGGGAGCTGGAGAGTGATCGGATGGTCGTTGTGGTAAAGGCCCATCAGAAAATGACCTGACTCGCCCTCCCTGTACTTTCGCAGGCGCTTTCGAAGATCCGGACTTTTGCATTGGCGGACCTTGCTCTGGTAAAGTATCCAGAGCGGAAGATACCGACGACCTCGAGGAGACGTGGTGTTCCCTTGCTTCCATCCAAGGGCGTATTCCAGGTCCCCAATGAGTACTACTACCAGGATTGAAGACCATCTCTTCAACTTCAATGCCGGGACTGGACATCCATGTGCTGTTTTCATCAGGTGAGAAAGGATCGACGGCAGGAAACTGTAGGGAAGACTGGGAGACGTTCGTCAGCGGGCGTGTCTGACGATCAGAGCTATGAACAGCCCTGGGGACAACCATAATTGACAGCGGCTCTGTTTCTTCCTCGTTTTTCGCAGATGATCGGCGAGCGAATAAGCTATTCAATCTCTTGGGGGTACCATGTGGTGCGTTAGTAGTGGGAGGGAATGCAAGGTCGGGTTGTCCGCTGTATTGATCACCCTCATTGACCTGGTCTATATTGCCCTCATTAGGGGTCGGACCTTCAGGGGATCTGGATGTGTCACCAGCAACGTTTTGAACGTCATCCAGCTCATTTGCCGGCTCCTTGAGTCTCATCTCTGAAGCTTTTCGTCTCACGGTCTTCTTCATTCCTAACCACTCTAATACCCCAATTTTTCCGCCGCCTCCTTGATCACCGTTCGCCTCCTCTTCTCCATTCTTCTGGTTATCATCTTGGGCGGAATCTCCCATTTTGGCCGATAATACCATTGGCGGTGATTTGCCAAACAATCCCGATAAACTTCTCGCTCTTTTGATTCTTGTCTTTTTGTCAGATTCATCCTCCTTTTGCGAAGCTTGTGCTTTTGGGGCTTCGGGTTCTGCGAAGGTAATTTTATGATTGGGAGTCCCGGGGCGAGATGGAAATGGCGACGATACTGATTGAGGCTTTAAAGGAACGGGCGGAGGAGATGGACTTTGAACAGATACAGAAGGTGATCTGGAAGACGGCCGTGAGCGGGATACAGAATGAGACCTTCCCGAAATGACTGAAGGTAATCCCAAACCAAGGGGTTTTGAGGGCTCTGCGCTTGAAGCTCTGCCTCGTGAATGGCTTCTGGACGATCCCGAAATAGACCTGCTACGCCGCCCTTCATGTGCTCTTCTGGAAGCCTTGGGTTCCCGTGGACTGCTAGGGGTGATAAGGATTTCGGACGGAGCTTTAGGCTCTTTCAATCCCTTACTATCAGGTGTTGGGGGCGGTAATGGTGGCAATGGTCTGTCCATGCCGATCGGTAGAGGGGGTTGAGTTTTATCTCTATGGAAAGAGGTAGTTGGAGATGGTACCGAATTTAGAGATGAGGACCTTGGTGCCGGGTTGAGGAGAAGCTCCTCAGATTTGTTGAAAGGTGAGTTGTCGAGCCCTGGATTTGAAGGTGGATCAGGAGCAGTGAAAGGATCGCGGTCGCTCGCCGTGCGAGAGGAAGTCCATGTAGTTAACGCATGTGGCTATAAGAGATATGTCAGCAGATGGTCAAGGATTCAGAATGGTTTAGTGTTAGATGACTTACTGTTTTCATCACATCGTCTACCGTTAACGTCTTCTCGGACATGGTTCGCGCAGGCGTTTTATGACCTAAATCTTCCATTCTCAGTACCAGGGGCTCGTCGGCACCGCCAGACTTTCGCTTTTTCTTTTTAGCAGTCTTTTCCAAATCCCCATCAATCGTGAGCAAATCGTCGCCTTCGTGCCCTGTCCTCTCTCTCAGTTCTTCCTCCTGCGCATCCTCTCGTCTCCTTTCTTTCACGGTCTCGTTGTCTCGTCCGTTCGATACTGGGCCGAGCTCTAATTCCTCAGTGCCGTTAGAGCTTCCACGGTGCTTATCTTTCGCCTTTTCTTTAGACAGTGGGATGACAGGGGAAGCCAAGCCGAACCATGAACGTCGCTTCGCTCTAACAGACGTAGGCGTTGAAGGTGTCGGTGTCGAGGGCCGGGATGATCGATGTGGACGCGATGTGGAGGGACCTGCCTCCGCGTTACTGTCCATGTTTGGGTCTACCTGTGAACGCCCATTGACTGTAGTGCAAGATGCTGCTTGATGGTACTTGGCCAGTTGTGAACTTGTTAAACGGAATGCACTTGCGCGAGAATGAACAACATAATAAGGGTAGTACGAGTGATGACAGTCGGGCGGACATCTCCGCCTGCGACGGAGGCTCCACCCACCACCACCCACCAGTATTAGTAGCCCACCCAGAATGCAAAAAGGGCCTGGAACTTGAAACTACAAACTCCGAGCACCAAACTCAATTATTTATGATTATAGTTGTTCCCACCAGGAAATATATATTACCGCCGACCAATTTAATAGCAGCAGCCATCATTGCCCCAATGTTCGTTGACTTGGGTATTAGCTATGGCGCCACAAACTCCATAATCAGAAGACCGGCATGTACGAGTTAATTAAGGCCTTTCGCGCTGTTGCTCGATGCTCCTAACATCCATATCATTCTCCCAATATCGTCAGATCGTCTCTTCATCCAAGAGTCAATTTCTGCTGCCCTCTTTCTGTCTGATCCGATAGGCGGCCGAAGACGAAGGCAGGAAGAATCGGAAGCTGCTGATAATATGCTTTTATGGTGATTGGGGGAAGAGGATTACGTCATTTAGCCGGACGGTGCCGCCCAATAATAATTGACGACGATTGAGGATGACGCTGCCACTTAAATGCCCTTCTCGCCCACCACTCGCCCAGGTCGACTCTTCTCTTCGTTCCCAGCCAGCGGTTGATTCCATTCCACCACCTTCCAGCATCCCCATTCTTATCGAATCATAATCCACCGGTTATTCCCATAAACAACACATCAGCCATGCCGTTCAGGACTGCTGTTCGTTTTACCGCCCGTTTCTCCGCCCCGCGCACCGTCACCCACCACATCGCTCGGCGGGCCGCATCATCCTCTGCAGGACCCAAGGCTGGTAGCGATACCCCTTGGATCATTGGCTCTGCTGTTGGCTTCGGTACTCTTGTGAGGGAATCCGTCCTAGAGTCTCGGAACATAGGCTAACATGACAATGGGTAACAGGGTGCTTTTATTCTTTTCCCTTCTGGAAAAGACGCGGCGAAACACGCTGTGCCTCATTCCCAGGAGAAGTCTGAGATCAACGAACGCGCACCTAAGGCTACCCTCGGCGAAGAGAATGTTCAATCCAGCCACACCATCGAGAGTGCAGTAGTAAGTTGTACTTCTGTTACCGTTTAGAACGTGGATGCTGAATTTCCGCCAACTAGGCCTCTGACGACCCCAAGGACGTGAACCCCAAGGCCGATAAGCCTGCCAGTGAAATCCCTTCAAAGAAGTTGGGCAAGGGCGATAAGGCCGGCGAGGATCAGAAGGCTGAGGCCAAGTCTGGCGGTGCCAATGCCAATGAAACCGCCCAGGTGCAGAAATCTGCCGACGATGCCAACAATGGAGAGGAAAAGACGGAGGAAAAGAAAGAAGAAAAGCCTGAGCAGAAGCAGCAGGACTCGGAGGAGGGAACCCCCAGTGCTCAGGACATCAAGGATAGCATCGTTCAAGCTGCTGTAAGTAACCCATTCGAAAAGATTCTCGGATCTAAACCGTAAACCGATGTTGATGCTGTTTACAGAAGGCAAATGTTCCTGAAGTCGCCATGGACTCTGAAGCGAAGGGCGAATCTCCTGTTGGAAAGCAGGAATAAGAATATGGCTTATACGGATCACAAGTTGGAGAAACGGATGAGTGAAACGAAGACAATCATTGCATGGCATGCAAAAAAGGATTAGCACTTCCAATGTCACTTAACCCTTTTGTTTACCGCAGAGTCAATTCACTGACAAGGGCCGTTCGTAATTCCACTATAATGCCATAGAAGTTTAGGAGTCTGTAAATGTGACCCAGGAAAGTATGGCCCGTTTGCTCTTGCTCTTCAGCTTTACTCGGGACACTAATGGCCATTGAGTGGTTTGCATTACTGGGACTGGAACTTCCAGAACCGATTTTATCAAAAATTTGTCCCCTCATGGGAATACCGCCGTTGATGAGTATTCGTTGCCACCATTTCCACCGCAGACCGCTGAGAAAAAGCATAGTGCGGCGTACTATTGTCACCCTGGATAAGTATCCAATGACTTTCACTCCTTCGTCGACGTTCGTGATTCATTCCACGGCTGTTAACAGGCGCCCATTAGCAAAGACGTCAAATCCTTTGTCACATCATGGCCCGCCTACCTGTCGAACCTTTGGCATCGCTTCGTGACAACCTGATGTTCCGGCAATAATTTTGCCTAGTCAAATTGTGTGGCCTAGACCCTCCTATCCTGTTCAACTTTGGTCCTATCTTGGTGGAACAAAGGAACCTCCATAGTTTCTTCGAACATCCTCTAGAGAAAGCCCCAAAAGATCCTTTATTCCAAACCCTTCCCCCTCCCTAGCCTGGTCTTCGTCCCTCGACACACCCTCCTTCCTTCCCAGCCCCTTGTTCGACATTGGGTTTTCGAGAATTTGCTCACATGGAGACAATCTATCCTTTGTGTATAGGCTTTCACAGCGCGTGGAGAGAAAAAGGGGTGAATGGGCAAAGGAAGGTATGTTGAGTCGGGTTTTGATATGGGATGACGAGCAATTGAGATGGTATAAACAGAGAAAGCAACCTTTCATTTTCGAAACATTTTCTGTCCTGAAAGAAAAGATCACTTACTGCTGTAATTGACTGTACTTGAACGGATTACCAGTCCCACAATATTTACTAACATTACGATCTTGTACCCCAATAGGCCGAACAGTAAGAGAAAGCAAGCGCCGTGCCCAACAAGCTCCAATCCTTTTCACTAGACCATCGATTCCTCTCTTTGCCACTATATCATAACATATAGCCCTAGACACAAAAATCTCAACAATTATGACTGCCGAACATTGTATCACGAGCTCAGTTGGCATTGAGAGCAGCTTGAATGACGGGAATGATAGTGAGTACGCAGAATTTCAACAGTCAAGCTGTTAGTAGTAACGATCTGGAAGATGATCGATGCCGGAATTCGTCTCCTTTGAGCCCTCTTTCCTCTTCTTTTCAGATTCCCATTATCGAACAGTTTCCTGAAGAAGCAAGCCGTCACACACCCTCCGTATCTCCTCCTCAACAAGTTATTATGATTCAGCCCCAAGCCCAAGTGAAATTCACTTCAACGTCCCCAGAGAAGACTGACCAAATCCACTTACATAATTATGCGAAGACATTATCGGCTGAGGACACAATTGACCCCTCACTGAAGCATTTCACTGACACATTCAACGCCGAATTAGATGATCCCCTTCAGTGTCAAATCCAAGGTGCTGTTCAAGGAAGCGCAGAAACCGCAAATGATTTTTCGTGGTTACCAGACTTCACAAATGCTATCCCTCAAGCCAACGCCCCTGCAGCTCACCCCTGGCCTCTAAATACTACACTCCCTTCCCTTCCTTCCACTCAACCGCCATCCTCTGACACTGAGTCTCCATGTTCTTCCTTTACCGGTGGACCGCCTGAAGGCAATGAATGGCCAAATAATTCCGATAATAGGAAAATCGATTCGATATACAGCACTGACGCTAGCGATCATGATGGCATTGTCGGAGGTGTTGAAATAAGCTCAACAAATTCAGAGAGTGGAGTAGAAGCTGGAGGCGGAAAAGATGACGCGGTGCCACCTCCTCCGAAGAAGAAAAGTCATGCAAGGAAGGTATGTCGACAGTACTTATTAAATGCAACCAGCCTGACAGTATCATTAGCAACCAGAAGGCCACATTAAAAGGGCCAGAAACGCCTTCATTTTGTTTAGAAAACACATCACCGATTCCAACTTGATCCCTCCTAGTGTCGAAGTCAAACACCAAAACATCTCAGTTGTTGTAAGTGATTCGAAGTTTATTTGGGTTTGCATCCTCATATGTGCGGTCATATAGGCAGCCAAGATGTGGAAGGAGGCACCTCAGGAGGTGCGTCAAAAGTTTCAGGAACAAGCTCGCATTGAGAAAGAGGAACACCAGCGCAAATATCCGGGGTACCGTTATCAGCCGGTCTTTCGCCGAACAGACATTATCCGTCGTCGAGTGCGCAAAGATCCAGCTGAAGACGAGAAGGTGGACGCGGTGGCCGAAGCTCTTATCAAGGGCAAAGCTGGGAACGAGCTGGAGAAGGAAATTAAAGAGCAGCTGGTTACACTAAGTGAGGCAAGCGAGAGTGATGGCGAAAGCTCCAGAGGAAGCAGAAGGTAGTTTAGTTATACACATAAACTACAAGAGTAAGAACTAATAATCTTTTTACTTTGCCTAATAGACGCCGCCGTGAAACAGGACAGCTTTCTAAGGGTGCAATTAGAGCCCAACGAGCCCAAGCTAGAGCCAAACAGATGAGACAGAATCTACTGGGATCCAACCTCCTCAGCATGTCTCTCTACAATGCCGCCAATGCCCGCCTAGCTTCTTCCGCTGCTGCGACTACTGCAGCTGAGAATGATTACCGATATCATTCTAGTAATGACGCCATGGGAGCGACGATTGGGCAGGGCCATACTCATCCTGGGATGCAGTATGCTTTGGATTCTTACATTCAGCTAGGATATGGCCTCGATAACAGGCCTCTACAAGTTGCAGGATATGCTGGGGAGATGTATGGGGCCCCTGTCCCCTTGGCCAGTACTTCTACCGTATCAGGTCACGAAAGCGATATATACCGACTTCCTCCCATTAATGGTATGATAGGTGTCGGAAACGGGTACGAATGGCATGCCCCAAGCATAGGGTATTGGGATCAGACAAACATAGTTCCGGAGGCTGCACAACCGCAAGGGGGGTACCCTATTGAAGGGGAGTACTGCACCACTCATTATGATTTGGAGGGAAGGGTTCCAGCGCAAACGGAATATCGCTTTTCATCTCTTATGGAGACTTCTCGTGAAGATTACGGATCGCTTCCCGAGGGAGGGCCGGGGAACATTATCGCCGGCGCCTATGTTACTCACGAGGAGCAGGAAAACAAGGAGCTGCCTAGCATGCGACAGCGGGCTGGCGAAGGACGGCAGACTCCTTCTGGACATGTGATATTCAACGAGAGATTGTTTGATGGTGCATTAGGAAGTGCAGGCCTTCCCGACAAGGCTGAAGGACCCGACGCTTTAGCCATGTTCGATCAAGCTATGGAGCAAGCAGGCAAGGCTGCACCTTGGTAAAGTCTTGTTCGGAAGAGAGAAGTATGCCCTACGAATAACCCAAACAAAATAAATAATAACATAGAGTAATTTATATACGCCATGTTTCTAAATGCATCAAATGAACATTGTGATGAAAGCCGTACAGTTTGGCATCAGCTGGTTGTTACTGATCAAGACCATCAGATGGCCTCACTTTCAATTAAGCAACTCTTCAACAATAATTCTCTCCTTGTCCCAAATGTCTGCTCGCCAGTATACATCCTCCTTGAGCCTAGTCCAAACCTGCTCAAGAGTGTCCATCTTATATACCATGAAGCTTCCTGCGATGTTTGGGGTGCCTTCGGGGAGAGAAGCTTCTCGGGCCTTCGTGCCCGGGCGAGGAAGGATAGGACCGCTGTAAACTGTCAAATGTTAAGCACCACTAACTCTAAAACGGTTCTTCAGGGGTTAATGACTCACGGACAATACCAGCATTATCGTCAAGTTTAGCCCTTTCAAGGTGCTCTGTCCTGACAGCGAGTCGCTTTTCCAAGTAGTCAGGGTGATCAGGGGCGTACACGAGGAATCGGGGCATCTTGTTTTGAGTATCTTTGGCTATTCTTCACAATTACTGTGAACTAATATAAGCTGAGTAATGGTCGATGAAGAAGGAGGACTTTAAGTTTATCCCGCTAACGAATTGCTACAGCGAGGACATCTTCTGACCGGCCAAGCTGCTTGTCCACCGTCTTATACCGAGGGCAAACGAGTGGAGGGACGGTGGACCGAATATTAATCAGTAAAATCAGTAAGACGGAGTCCCGATGCGAACGAACCCAACTCGGTTATCGGGCCGAGAACTCACCAACGGAATAAATAAATAATTTTTTTTGCCTGCCACAAACCTCAGGGAGGAACATGCATGTGCATGACGCCCACTCATAATTAATAATAGACGGCGATAATAATAAATAACAGAAAGGTGCTCGGCGAATTCCGCATCTTTATTTATTTATTTATTATTGTGTGTGCATGTGTTATTTATGTTATCATCATCCACCGCGCCATCATCGCTGCATCTCGTCTGCCGCACACTGCGTGGATGATACCTCGGAGACGAAGCTTTGGACTAGGAAAATTGCTGGCCCTTCAATCATTCGCCTAATAACAGTATGGACCCACAGAAGCCAGGCCTGTTTTCCTCAATATCTATAGGGAGAGCTTCAAAAAACAAGCACACGGGGGAGGCGCTTGCACATCCCCTTTTGGCGGCTACGAGTTCCTCCACCAGTTTGCCGACATCAGACTCTTCACAGCCAGATACGACGTCTCAACCACCACCACTTCGGCACAAGTCCTCCGGTTCATGGTCGAAGAATACTGGCGATGCCGTCAATCTACCCTATAAGCCGAGGCAACGACATGGAGGTGGAATGGGATCCATCAGCAGCGCAGGGAGCATCTTTGGCTCGGCCGGTGCTCCATCTCCAAATATTCAGCTGACACCTACAGGTGGATCCTCAGGAGCACCTATTGCTCCCGCCCCTGTGTTGGCGCCTCCGACTACTTCTACGTCAACGTCGACAACCTTTGCCCTTCCGCCGTCGCATTCAGATCCTCCGGTCCAAGCGAAGGAGTCGGCGGCGTCTACTACGGCAAGTAGTCCCCACGCGAATTCCAGCAGCTTGACGAGTCGATTGCAGGTACAGAGTCTCAAGGCAGCAGCTCAAGGTATAGGGCTGGGTAATGGGAGTATGGGAATGTCAATGATTGACGCTATATTTGACAAAGGTCAGCTGGGCAGGGCGAAAGCCGGGGAGGGCGGCGATTGGGGAGAACTTTTGAGAACTTTGATGGGTGGCAAGGTAGGTGTTTGGCTACATGTCAACACTGATGTACTGATACGCTTCAGGCCATCTTACTACTGCCCACCACCCCTTCATCCTCATTACCGATGACGCCGCCAACTTTGAGAGATCATGTAGCCTTCCTTTCACCCCCTGTCTCCGTCGTCTCGTCTTCTTTCAAATCCATGCAATCTGCAAGTGAGACTGAAGAAAAGGCCGATTTGAAGGAGGAGCAATTCTGTACCCTCAACATCCTCGTCACCCTTTCTGGTCTTATTGGTACTCTCAAAGGCACAACCCTTTCGTTTGAGTCCACCATTCCACCCGATTCACCGCTTTTACACGCTCTTAAAAATCACTCTTCTCGCCAAACCGCTCTTGCATCCCTTAGATCTACTCAAATATCCTATATCAATTATCCCTCGTACACGCTCTCCTCGGAGACAGCAATTTTACCTTTTCCTCCACATTCAAAAACCGCTCCGCCAATCCAATCTGAGATAAAGGAACGAGAAAGACTTTCGCAAGGCAAATTGGGTAGGATTAATCCATTTTCCTCCCTGTTCGGTGGGTCGAATACAAGCTTGAGCTACGAAACTAAAACCGGGGCTTCACCCTCCTCAAAGCCGGAAGTTATTCCATCCGATACCGGTTTATCGCCTCCTAGGAGTCCGCCCTCATCTCCTGGGCCTTCTAGTCCCAAACCTTCCGCTTTGAGTATAGATCCTGATGCGGCCTCCATTTCATCCGATTCAGTTGTTGGTGAGGGGTATCAGGTTATAGCGTACACTGTCTCAAGACCTATCCGTTATCACGAGATCCATAAGTCTCTTCTTAAGTCTGTCAGAACAGATGTCCGCGATGCTCTGTCCAACATTCCCGAGAAGGTCGTGGAAAAGG
The DNA here is from genome assembly GCF_000149245.1 of Cryptococcus neoformans H99. NCBI lineage: Eukaryota > Fungi > Basidiomycota > Tremellomycetes > Tremellales > Cryptococcaceae > Cryptococcus > Cryptococcus neoformans. Next base: position 1,614,536 of record NC_026745.1, read on the forward strand.
TATTGAAGCTTGCGCTGGCGAATACGTGTCCCTCCGGGCAGTTGATCAGCGAGGAACTTCTAAAAGGACATCGATCTCACGGCTCCAGCCACGAGCAGGATGGTAGTGCATGGTTGCTTGATTTCGGAAATCCGACAGAGACCGGAGAGCGGCTTCAGGATTTTGTGGAGCGTGTTTATGATGAGCTTGTAGCTTATTATAGACAAGAGGTGAATGGAGGGCTCAAGAGGAAAGTCAGCGGAGGGACATGGGTCCGAGGCACTCACAATATTGAGAAAGACAAAGAGAAGGAAGTTGAATTAGGGGAAAGACAAAGAGAGGAGAGGAAAAGGAGAGATAGAGAAGAAATGGTGGAAAAAGAGGCTAGCGAAGGCACAGAACGGATTGAGGGTCTACTGTGTAGGTTGTTGTATAATAGGTGAGTTTTCCAGCAATAGCTGAAAGGCACAAGGTGACCAGCGCCATCCTTCAGGCTGTTTTCGCCTCTGGAGTCGGATGATTCGAAGCACGATGAAGCGTTGGCCTCTCGTATAGCAGCGCTTAATATGTTGGAACTTTCCCTTGACCATCTAGGGCTGATCACTCGACCAGAAAGAGAACACTCGGAGGGTATCATCTCGAACGGTTTAGACAGGATCATTGATAACGTAGGGAAAGGTCAGCTCCATCTGTATTCGGTGATATATATCTTGCTAACGTTTGTGCAGAGTTTCAGAAGCTTTCATTGACGACCTGTATAACACCGAAAGATAAGACTGAAGTTCTCATAAATGCACATAAAATCGTTGTCGGTTAGTCTTGTAATAGGGCAGCGTCTTTATCCAGTGCTGATATAACGTTGATTATGATCATGTAGATGGGCTCTCTGGATTGCCTGACATAGAACTTCGACCAGAAGGGGAACCATACCAGAAGCCCCGAGAAGTATCGGCTGCCCCATCAAATGCCTCAGTTGACCCTATCGTCCTCAAGCCTCACCCTTTCCCCATTGCGTCAGAAGGGTCTCTGACGCCAAGCAGAAGATCAATCGAGCCTCCGACAGCCCCTTTATCAAGAAACATATCAGCATCTTCCGATATGAAGTCAAACGCTTCAGACCCTTTATCGCTTGCGAATATCGAAGTGACACCCCATGCTGTTGCGGTCGATCCTATTGTTGACCAGAGTGCCTCCACTTCCCAATTTACACATGATAATGAGACCCAGCAGGCAGCGCTCACACCATTGCAAGAGGCCTTATCAGATTCTGTAATGACAGTGACCGCTGCCCCCGTATCTCACGATTCTCTCCTCCTTGATGATGCTGCATCTGTCCCACCACCTAATACATCTTCAGATAAGCAGACAAAGGCAAGCAAAAAGTCAACATCGGGTGCAGACCTGATCTTACCTATCATCATATACGCCGTTGTCAAATCCAACCCTCCTCAACTGGCCTCTCAGCTCATGTATCTTCGCCGATATCGCTCTGCCATCTGTTTGACAGGGGAAGCAAGCTACGCCATTGTCAATCTTACCGCTGTAGTCGAATTCCTCGAACATGTTAATCTGTCCGAGTTGGGCCTGGGTAGTGACTCGGAGAAAGTTATGAGCATTGAGGATTTGTCACCTATCGGACTGGATTATTTGGGCATGGATGGGGGCAGTGGGGATGCAGAGAGTATTGCCAACGCGTCTACAAAGCTTCGAGGCCGGGTGGGGGAATTTGCAGGGTCAGCAGCGGGATCTGCGAATAAGGTGATTAGCGGGGTTGTAGACACCTCGTGGTCAGCTCTTCGAGGGCTTATGGGTAATCCCAATGCGGGAGCGCCTGATGGGGATGAACAAGCAGCAGGTAATAATTCACGTCCTGGCATGCGTCCTCGTCAGGCATCAACATTTTCTCTCGCAAGCGTAACGGCGAGTGTCGCCAGTATCGCGGCGGCTGCTGCCTCGCGAAATCGATCGCGAGCAGACTCTAGAGTGAGTGAGCAGGTTTGGGGCGGAAATCAGGAACTTGTGGAAGTTAGTTCGCGACCGGGATCGATCAGGGAGAGAGAAAGTGATTACCCTACCAGCGAAGAAGATCTAAGCGATGATGGCGAATTAGAACCTGATGCGACATCGTCAAGGTCTAGGATGCGGAGTGCAACGAACGCAAGCTCACGATCTGCAAAGGAAAAAGACGATGGTCCTAAGCAGGAGAGGGTTAGTCTTAGCAATAGACTGGCGTCCATTGGAGTGCTTGGAAGATTGAGCAATCCAGCGAACAGCGCCGGTGGTGAAAGTACCCTTGCATCAAACGACGGTACTCATGGGCCGTCTAAGGCAAGTTCGAGAATTTCCGAGCCTGTTGTTTATATCACTGACACTGACATACATTACTCATTTTAGTCCATTCTTCAAAGTCTTACCACTGCCCGCTCTGCCAGCAACTCGCAAAACCATACTCGTCGATCGTCGCTTCTAGGCGGGTCGCAGACAGAATCGCAACAATACAAAGCCAGTTCACCCAGGGGGAATTTACCGGCTCTCCCTTCGAACGATGCTTCTTTCGGTTCACATGCGTTGCTGGACGAAGTGGACCCTCCCATCGACAAATTTATGAAGTGTAAGAGAATGTTCTATAATCGATTGTTATGGACTGTTAATTGATTCATACGACAGGTGACGTTGGTGATCTGCGCCTTTCTGATATCGGCGAACTGTTGCGCGATTACCGGCGATTAGGGACCATAGTTGCCTTGGCAAATAATAAGTAAATCTAAATGCGTCACAGGTATTTTACACAAATATCAACGGTCGCTTGTAAATTGTATTAAAATGTTGCAAGGTATTTCGATGAGTGTTCCGATGGAAGAAATTCTGTCATGCATGTGCGCTTGAGCGCTGTTCTTTCTTCCTTTCACCGTAATGATGAATTAGAGGTAGAAAAAGTGTGGGTCTTTTGTTCATTAGTAAATTCGTTCCCCTAATTAGGAATAGATATAAAATTTATACAGGATACACCTACATAGATAATAGCAGAGGATTATTCGCTGCTAATGACACCTTCGAATTTTCAAATTCATTTAATAAAGGATCTTTACTGCGAAATACTACCGAATAACGCAACGAAGGCATGCCAATCGTTCACCGTACATATTATACCTACTTATGCTGGCTGACCTGACAGGAGGATCTAAAAGTAATTTTACGGTAGACGAGTGTTTAAGTGGGGATACATTTAATGACGACCTTTTTACCACAAAATGCGACTGCCGTTCTTGTATTACCAAAAGTGTCATTATTGAGACACTACTGCACTGTTCTACGCTGTGCCAGGTGACCGGCTCACCGACCCATTCCTATTGGTGACTTTAAATTAATATATGAGTATAGTCTCTTCATGTGCCATGGACCAAGTTCATGTCGCAAGAAATCAGGTCAATACTCTTTTGCAGTCAATCAAGGACTTTATCTCCGACACGTCTGAATCCGCCACTTACCATGCCCCGATTATCGATTGGCAACACCCTGAGCCCTACCAGCAATCGACAATTACAGGTTTGAAAAAATTCCTGGGTGCGGTGGAGACTGAAAAGAGTTACCTGGAGGCTCTGGCATCGAGCGATGTGCCACCAAAAGAGTTGGCAACCAATCTGCCTCATTTGACAGCAGTATGGGAGGAAGTACAGAGAGCAGATTGGCCCTTGGGATGCATCTCTCAGGTCTTGGAATGTTCGGATGGAAGCCAGGTGAAGGTGGATGTAGTGGCTCGTGGAGGAGAAGAATGGATCAAAGTCAACACGTAAGTTAAGAGAAAGGTGTTCTATTCACACTAATCTAGGGTGCTGCAGGATGAAAGAGTCCCGTTTGATGGCAGAATTCAGAGAGCAAGACTCATACTGTAATTCCGATTACTCAGATTACGACTCTGACACTCCCGCCGAAACACCAAATGGCCAGCCTGTCTTTCCTGGTCTAACTAACTCTGTAATCGAACAAGTCACTTCAATGGTCCAATCGGCTAAATCCTACACTCGCCTTCCCCATCTTCCTCCGCCAAAAGTCAAGTATATTTTGAATCGTCTGGAAGAGAATCCTAAAGGAGGCTACGCGGATCCAAGAGTAAACGGGACCTTCGAAGTCATCCGCTCACTTGGGGTGCAGCTCGTATTAGCTTCAGATATAAGAGCTTTACCGAAGCAACTCACCCCGCCATCACCTAGACCAACTTCAAATCTGTTGCTTGACCTTTCTGTTGTGGTTGCTCTGTGCTGTGATTCAACTCATTTCTCACTGCCGAATTCGCAGCAAGAGCTCGAGGCAAGGTTTCGTCCTCTACAGGTGGCCAGCGATGGCCAATTATTTCTGGCTCCTCATGTTCCTGTAACGAAAGATTTACGAGACCAACTTCAATGGGAGATTCAACACCCCCTTATACAAGAAATGCAAGAGCGATTGTCCCTTGTTGATGGAACATTACAGTTTTGGGTCACAGAAGAAGTGAAGAGTCGGTTACCGAAGATTGTCGATGTCATTGGCGGGGAAAACGAAAGACGACGCGCGCGGGCTATGTTTGCAGGTTCCGAAGATTTCTGGGCTGGAAGCAGATGGAAAGGGAGAGAGGGTGTTTTAGGGAATATGAGAGTCCGGGTCATATCAAAAGAAGATTGGGATCATATTGAACTGCATCAGATTCAACACTCGCCTTTCCGACGTGGCTTCGCCAATGTTTGCCAAATGATGCTTGCTATTGTTGAAAAGCAAACGTCCGCGCCTGTTTTGCCACCTCCACCTCCCCCTCCTAAAGCCAACAAAACTACAAGCAATCGCTCAGCTCGTCGACCTCAGCCTGGTATCACCGTAGCATCTAGGTTACCATCTGCACATACATTACGTACTTTCCTTGCAGGGATCAAGGGCTCCATGACTGTACTCACCAACAATCGGGGGGCTGTGGGAAAAGTCATAAGGGAGATGGGGGTAAATGAAGGCTTGGCGTATGGAGTGGAGGACATAAAAGGAGAAGCAGCAGTGTGGGTTGTCAATCCGAGTAGCCTTTCAGAATGGAGAAGGAAAGAAGTAGAGGCAAAGAATAAGGCGCTGAAAGAGCAATTAGGGTTAGAAAAAGGTGATGAGCCGTCGTTAGAAATGCAATCTGCGTAAGCTATACAGCTTGGCCATTTAATATTGTACTTGTAATGCCAAAGCGTCAGTCCCTTCTTAACATTAAAACGAAAAACAAGATCTACATACGTTGATAGAGAATGATATATATCAGCCTTCCCCGCTGGTTACCTTTTCACCTAACATTCCTCTCAGCAACAGGACCAAAAAAGTAATCATCATCAAATCACAAATAAAATACGCTCTTCCTCCGCGTCGTCTCTTGTATAATTATTTGCATGATAATGATGTTATTATTATTGCTTCTTGTTGTATCTGATCTTCTTCTTGGTTATAAATGAAGTCGGATGTCGCCGCCAACCCAACCAAGGAATGTTTTTGGGCCGAGTTCGACATTGTGCAGCATATGCACCTGCTATTCCCATCAATAATGAGCACAGATATCGAGCTTTACCGTGATGTACAAGGATAGAGAATTATAGAAGGGATACATAGTACGTTATGAGTTTGCGGGATTTTTCGGCGTTATTTTGCTTGACTTCGAGCGTTGAATTGTCAGTGGAGGGTTCTCCGCGTTAAGTCTTCCCCGCGTCGCTGGCTGATTTCGCTATCATTTTCTCTCGCAAATACTCGATCTTCATTCCTCGTACAAACCGTCTCTTTCAAGTACTCTTCGAATACCCGCGACCACAGCATAAGCACGCAGGGTCAAGCAAGTAGTTCCGATTATCCCGAAATCTACCGGATCGGGGGACTTATGCGCCTATATAACTTGTACACTTGACATGGCTTCGTCCGCGCCGTCTACCAATCGTTCCGGAAGACCACGAAAATCATCGACTGCAACTCCACACCCGCTTCCGCTCACTGCAACCCCTTCTACGGAAACACCCGCACCGTCTGCTGCAGGAGGAGGGATGAGCATGCCACCCCCTAGTTACACCAGTAACGGGCCAATGTCCGTGAGCGATTGCGAGTTTCTTGCATCCCAGCTGCTGGAACCTGCGGTCACAGCTCGAAAGAAGCTTGAAATCGCTCTTGAGCTCAGGGACTCCGCAGAGAACAACAGGGACTTTGGATTCTATGACAAATATTTGTCAATATTTATTCCGGCACTCATCAGTATACTCGGGGATGAGAAATCAATCACTTTTGTGAAGGATAATGTCGAGCAAGTGAGTGCAAAACAGTCAGAATACCCCGGTACAGAGATGTACAATGATAGATTGACATAATATCAGCGTTTCCGCCACACCCTTCTTGCGTTCTTGCAACGCCTTCCCCATACCGAACCTTTCCGTCATCACATGAGTTCTGTCATGGAGCTTTGCGTGAAGCTTCTCAAGATTGAAAATGAAGAAAATGCGTTACTCTGTATCAAGATCATGATTGATGGGCTTCGGAGTAATAAGGATCAAATGGAGCCTTTTACGGAGCCATTCCTTGATTTAGTCAAGCAAATGTACGCGAACATAAAAGCGGTTGTGGAGAAAGAGTTTGGCCCGTCGGGGGGAGGACCAAAGTCGGTATCTACACAAGGCGAAGGCTCGGCAAACGGTCAGCAATCTCAGCAACAGCAAGCATCATCCTCCAATCATACCATTCTTCCTCATGCGCTTCATTCGCCCAAAGTTCTGACTGAATGTCCTATCGCTGTTGTACTCATATTCCAAACGTACAAGTCCATCATGCAAACGGCAATGCTCGACTTCTATCCATTGGTAATTGACAGCATCAAAATACAACCTGAACCCCAAAGATTGGCCCATCTAGAAGCTAAAGAAAAAGGAGAAATCTTTGTCGGAGTAGCAAGCGGTATAACAAATCGGGAAATGTTCGCAGAGCTTGTAAAAGCCCAGGTCAAGGCATGTGTATTCTTCAATAATCCATGAGTGTAAGCTGATGTAGTCAGACCATGGCATTTTTGGCTTATGTCCTTCGAGGAAACCAAGGGAGCAATAGAGATTATGTCAATGTTTTCCCAGAAGCATGTGCACGCCTCTTGCGAGATTGCCCGCCAGAGGATGTCATCACTCGAAAAGAACTTTTAGTAGCAACTCGACATATCCTTACTGTTGACTCTCGATCCTCCTTCATCCCTTATATCGATGTCCTTCTAGAGGAGCGAGTTCTCGTCGGCACGGGTGTCTCTAGTAGGGAGATGCTTCGACCGTTGGCTTATTCCGTGGTGGCCGACCTCATACATCATGTCCGAAACGAACTTCCTCTCCAACAACTCATCCGCGTTGTCTACGTCTTCTCGTGTAATCTCAATGACTCAACTTTCTCGAGCTCAATTCAAACCATGTGCGCCAAACTCCTCAACACTATCATCGATTCAATCTACAATAAGGCGGACACGAACGAGATGTCAAAGATTCTCAAAGGGATGTTTTTTACGTTCTTGGAAAAGCTTTCTGCCATGTCGGATGCGCATGATAGGTTGAAGGCTTTGGCTGCAAGGGATAAGGGGAAGGGCCGGGCCAAAGAGGAAGGTGACGAAGATGTAGAAGTGACTGATGCGTCAGACGAAGCGTCAGATAAACTTATACATGGGTGGAGAGATATTGAGCAAGCGATGCCCGTTCATTCGGTTGCTTATGCCAACGAATCAGTGGATTCTTTCTGTCGGGGTGGGTGATTCAAAGAGGAATATGAATGTGGCTGACATATTTGTAGATTCTCGGTACCTTTTCAAGACAATATTGCATACCTTCCGTACCCTTTTATCTTACACACGTCAAGGCGAAAACCCTCCGCCCCAGCCAGATGGAGAGGTTCTCAGCAGGTTTTTCGAGTGCAGTATCAAGTGTTTTGCCATTTTTGACGTCCTCAATAGAGATCCCAGGGAGGCGAAGGAGGCCTTAGAACTTCTATCAGAAATTGTTCTGCTCTTTGAGCCGCATGTGTTTGCCGAGGTCTGGACAAGTCACATGGAATTTTTCAGCGATATCTCGATCACCAACAATCAAGTGTTCTCTCTTCTCCAGATGGTCATCACCCATGAGTCGGTCTCGCATCAGCTGGTTTCCATTCTACTCAAGTATTTGATGGAGAAATTGCCGGAGGTTGGGAGGATGGACAAACAACGTGCCACTCTTATGCTTAAAATGTTTAAGATAGCTTTCCTTGCTATCAATACATATATCACAAGCAACGAAGCAGTCTTAGTACCTCACCTCCAGAAGCTTATCATGAGTTCTTTCGAATCGGCTGCCAAGGCCGAAGACTCATCCTTTTATTATCAGATCCTTCGCGCTTTGTTCAGGTGAGTTTAATTTATCTTCAAGTCGAACAGTCTGACGTGCAATAGATCTATTGGCGGAGGACGTTTTGAAGCGCTCTACAAAGAAGTTCTTCCAATCTTGCAGGAGATGCTTGATCATCTAGCATATCTTTTGGATCATTCGCCGGACGAAATCTCCAAAGACATCTTTGTGGAGCTGATGTTGACCGTTCCCGTTCGTCTCACCAACCTTCTACCGCACCTGAGCTACCTCATGAAACCATTAGTGCGAGCACTCAGCGCAGGTCCCGATCTTGTCAGTCAAGGTCTTCGCACCTTAGAGCTTTGTATCGATAATCTCACAGCCGATTTCCTTGATCCCACTCTGGCACCGGTGTTGCGTGATCTCATGGCTGCCTTACATCAATTACTCAAGCCCATACCTGCCAACCGTGAGCATGCAAGTGCGGCTTTGAAAATTTTAGGGAAACTCGGAGGGCGAAATAGGAGGTTCCAGGAGGTCCACGACAATCTTGAGTACCGGCTACTCGCTGATCGCTTAGTTGTCCCTATCACCTTTGAAGGAACTCGTCATCTCTTAGACTTGACACCTTTGGTGAATTCCGCAGGCAAAGCTATCGACAATGAAGCGGATCTTTTGAGGGAAGACGGATTGCAAGTGCTGATGTACTCGGCTCTGACAATATTTGAGAAGGTATGCGAAAAGCATTTGCGCAAGGCTCTCTGCTAATCGAAATATAGGGGGCTCCTGGCCCGGAAGGAAACGCCACATTCAGAACCAATATGACTCGGCTTTTCTTCGCCTGTGACAGACCTATCATTGGAGAAAGGGCGCTCATCTTTGTGCGTGATCTTTGTCGCAGAGCATTCGCTCTAGAGCTCGGAAGGACGGACGGCATCGAGCACCCCATTAAACCTGGTCCCGATCACTCTCGTCGACGATTTCTCCCTCTCACCAATGCTTTGTCTGATGCGTTCCTGGAGACCCTTACCATCTCCAAAGCTGCAGAACAAAAAGGTCTCAGTGATTTGTTAGCGACAATCGTTATGGATTTTAAGGAACTGGCTCTCTCCCCACGATTCCAAGGTGTTGTAGATGGGCACCGATCCTTCGATCGTATGGTAACTTTCTTCGCTCTTCGCCTTGTGACACTTTGTCACGAGGAAGCTTGGTCAAAAAAGATGGCTGGTGTTTCTGCCATATCCTCGTTCGCTCATAAGATTGAATTGAGCCGCAAAAACATAATTGATCTCCAGCTTGACTTCGTCCGGGCGCTTTTGTACTGCTTACGTGACGCTCCTAAAGACGTTCCCAGGAGTGCAGATGACGTTATCGGGCTCATCAAACACCTTATACGAACCTGTCAATCTCAGGACGATGGTAAACCTCGAATAGGACGCTTGATTGAGACGTTTGTTGGCGAGCTCAACAGTCAAAGCAAGTTAGCTCGCGACGCTGCACAACAATGTATCGAAGTTCTCGCGGAGGTTACTGCGCAGACAGTGCCCGAACTCATCACCAATATCGCAAAGGTCAAGTTGCTGAGTGTTGATCACGGCCCAATCTACTCGAAGCCTTTACGGGCCCTTCCCTTTGCCATGCAGGTCGGTAACATCAGCGCAGTCACATATTTGATGGATTTACGTCCTTCGGTGGTCGAGACGTCAGAGGAGTTCATTCGACTGCTTCATGAGGTACTAGCATTAGCGGATGTCGACGATGCGAATTTGGTCAGCAAGCCTGCGACTCATAAGCAAGAGTCATGGTTGAAAGCTCTTCGAATTTGTTGCCTTCGCCTACTTAAATCATCCATGGCCACGCCAGACTTCATGAATAAACCAACTCAAGGACAGCTCCGTGCTCGGTAAGTGATGAAGTCTGGTATCACCCGCACATATGTTTACCATTTACTAGTATTATACAGGTGTATTTCAAGCACGTTTATTCACAAAATCCAGAGATCGTGGCTGTTGCCCATGAAGGTCTCAGAGACGTGCTCCAACAGGAGAACAGACTCTCGAGGGATGTTTTGCAAAAAGGACTTAGACCTATCCTGGTGAATCTTGCCGATGCCAAGAGATTGAGTGTTTCCGGTTTGGATGGCTTAGCTCGTTTCCTTGAACTTCTCACCAATTATTTCAAGGTAGAAATCGGTGTGAAGCTATTAGATCATTTCAAAACTCTCGGCGATCATCAAATGTTAGTGAAGGCGGCTTATGCTCCTCTCGATGACAATCACAACATTGCGAGGATGTCGCGTTTAGTAAACATCTTTCGACTTCTGCCTTCAAGTGCCATCCAATACTTGAACGACCTTGTCGCCAACGTCGTTGAAGTGGAGGCTCTTCTTCACCAATCGCAACCTGGTCCATTCACAGAATATCTTGGTCGTTACCTTGACAGGTACCATGCCAACGCCGTCCAGAACCTCTTCGATAATATACGTAACACGCGTTATGTTTGGACTTACCGCAATATTATCACGTCCGGTAGTGCACCTCATCTCGTCGAAGAATTTGCCAGCCGTGGGGAAGCTCTTTGTCAACTATGTTTCAGTAATCCGGAAGTGACAGACCTTGTCTTACCTGGCCTGCTTCTTGTCAGGGATCTGTCCCGGGTTCAATCTAGCTGGTTGTCTGACAGCGAACCGGTTCTCGAACCGATGGTTAATGTTTGGAGGATGATTGTGAATAAATCGCGCGATCCCAAGGCAGACATTACCGGTTATGAATTCCAGCAGATACCTTCTCTATTACTGGAAATGTTCATGGCAAGCCTCGAGCAGCAACAACACATTCCTCTCTTATTCCACGTTGTGGAAGCCTACGAGGTGCGAGCGGCATTTGAGCGATCGCATGTCACTTTCTTCCTGTATCGACAGGTTGCGTTGCAAGAATCTGTCGAGTATCGTCGCGAAGTTATCGAATACTTCTTTAGCCTTTACGAGGCCGAGGATGTACCGTGGACCTACAAAACCAATGCTTTGCGCGTCATTGTGAACCCTACGCTTCGAGTATACTTCGGTGATCCCAATCACGATGGTTCCTTAATTTCCGCCCAGCTCGTGCGGAAGATCGCCAACCTAATGTGGCGACCGCTTTCTGCCACGACGTCCTCAAAGCAAAGAGAGGATACGCATCTCATCGAAGTCTTTGCATTGACCACCATGTTAGTTCAGCACTGCGGTGCGAAGGTCAATGAAGCGAGGAAAGAAATATTCAAACTGGCGTGGATGGGAATTAATCTACTGGAACCGACTGTTAAGCTCATGGCTTATGTCCTTGCCGCTCGATTCATGGCGACGTACGACACTCCAGTCAAGTTTGTAAGGCTCACATGGACCGGCGTTTTACGGCTTAAAGACACGGATAATCGTGTTCTTTATCGCCAAGCTATCGACACTCTGGCATCATCATTATCAGTAAGGGATCCCCCACCAGCCAATGGTACGCCTGAATGGGCGAAGCTCCTTCGAACCGTCCTCATAGAAGAGGGCCATGCTACCAACCAGCTTGTCACTGTCTGTGAGCTCTTGGTGCACCATCCTGACCTCTTCTATGACTATCGTGAGCTATATGTTCCTCACATCGCCAACTCTTTGGGCAAGCTGGCGTTCGCGCAAGCGGCGACTCCTGAACTAAAAAAACTGACCGTCGATATTGTGGAACTCATCTTCAATTGGGAGAAGAGACGTATGGCAGCGAGAGATGAGACCATGGATATGGATGAGGGACCGAAAAGAGGCGCTGATCAGTCGGCGGAGCAGGGCCCAACGAAGAAACAGAGAGTCGATAGGGCAGGAACTGCCGTATCCGGAAGCAGCGGCGGAGGTTGGGCAGCCCCCAGTCAAGTCAGGGAGCTTATGACCGCTCATCTTCTGAGATTAGTGTCAACATCCGCCGATCCTGTGACCAGGAATGGACTGACGAAGCGGGCGTTGATGCTTTTCAAGGATATTCTAGGGCCGAAGGGTTTGCCAAATGTGCATGTTAAATTAGGATTTTTCCACAGAACTATGACACAGGTTCGTTCGTTTCGTGACGATTGAAGCTCAGCTGACATACGCCGTGCCAGGACATCAACCCAAATACAAGGCCTACTGTCGCTAACTCTACTGAGGTAATCGCTGCTGTGGCCGCTGCTGTAAAAGACACTCAGTGGGTTAAAGCCAACCTCAGTTTATTGTCCAAACTTCTAGAAAAGGTTTGGGTGTCTCCGGAGACCGATTTACACGAAGTCGTGGCACCGTTGACCGAAGACCTCTTTTCGGAAATGCCTGCCGATGAGGGTGCCGAGGCTGAGCCCGATGCGAAAGCCTTGCTAGTATTCGTTCAAACTGCAGTAAATGATGGCCTTTCCGCTAGCTTGCGATCGACTTTGTCACTGCCTGGAACATTGTTCCTTCTGAAGATCTGGTTGAAGACCCATCCCAGGGTGTTGCAATCAGAAGGCATCAGTTCAGCTTTGTTGAAAGTCCTTGCCAATCTAATCAAGCTTCACACCACATCTAATCAGCCTGCTAATACGGCCAACGAGCCTGATATCGTTAGACTCATCACATCTGTCCTCGACATTCTTCGCGACAGGGTCAATGATCTTCGAGAGCAACGCAAACATCTATATAGCAGCATCACAATTTTGGTCGACAGGTCGCTTAATCCCGTACTCTGTCGTTACCTTTTGCAACTCATGAGGCATTGGGTCATTGGTAGCAGTGATGGTGCGGCGCATGGCAAGGAAAAGGCGATGATACTCCTTCGTATGATGTGTTTCGAATCAAGAAATGACCTACTCTTCCAAGAATTCCTGGAAGTCGTTTATGACGTCTACCAACAAGAGAATCTTCGTGGCTCAGACATAACACACCGCTTAGAGCCCGCCTTCTTATTGGGTACCAGGTCAAAGAATGCCGAGCAGCGAGCACGCTTCCTTGACAAATTGGAACAGAACTTACCTAGGTCCATCGACAGTCGGCTGCAGTACTTGTGTTCTCTTCAAAACTGGGACACATTGGCTGACAGCTACTGGATTCCTCAAATTCTTAGCCAACTACTTGGTGTCGCAGATCTCGGGCAAAGTCTTACACAGCAGCCCATGC
>NC_026745.1:1632972-1637972 GCF_000149245.1 Cryptococcus neoformans H99
GCCTGTTAATTCAATAACGCGCTCGGTTAGTCACAGGCAGGGGTAAACTCCGAGGCAGGTATCCCAAAGAAAGTAGCATACCAATGACGAAAAGACAGACGTAGAGGTTTTGAGGGGTGATAGCTTTACCGTTGAACTCTATCGGCTCAGGGACTACATAGCATATGATCAGCAACTGAAAGTAAAACGCCCCGGTCCGATAAGAGACGAAGAGACTTACCGAATCGGTTGATAGCAAGAAATCCCCCAACAAGAAAGGCGAGAGAGATCAGTAGAAGAGGGTTGGTTATCAAGCTATAGATACCGAGAAGAGCAACGACGATGGCATAATTGGCTGAGAAGTAGCGACTAATGTGAGGTAGACAAACGAGAATTAGTATTCCAGTATACGTCGTGAGAGAAGACAGGGTTTAATCGCCAGGTTTAATCGCCGAGGCACTGCTGGGTTGCAAGCACCTGTAGACGATTCCCAGATAGTACTACCCACACGTTGTAGCTGGCCCTCTTCAAGTACTCTTGCGTATCCCTGGGTCTTGAGACCCTCTGGTAGTCGAAAAACTCCCCAGGGTGTCTGATTTGTGTGTCCTTGAGGGACTTTGCGTAGTTCTGAACGTTGTTCAAGTGATTTACGAGGTCCATGGTGGTGGGGAAGGAAGAATACTCTAGATTTGTAGCTTGTTGACGGTTATCGCTTTATAGGAAGTTCATCTTCACTGCCCCCTTGGCGGCGATATCCGCGTTTGGACCCTGACACTTGTTGGTGCTGCCTCTAAATGCGGCCCCCCCCACATAAGCCTCAAACCGGTGGAGGTGACGAGCAAAGATTTCCGGCGGGTTCCCTTTTTGTTGCCAGTCAAGGTCGAGCGCACCATTACTCCCGCCTTCTATTCCCACTCCCCCCCCTCTCCCTCCCCAATGACCACCTCAAGCAAGCCCCCTAACCTCCACTCTGCGTCATCCCTCATAAAAACTCTTAGGGCCCCCGGAGACACCCCTGAACAAGCCGGCCTTACCAAAGTCCAAGTCGCCCTCAAGGCATGGTCAGCTACAGACTTGAACATCCCTCGAAAGGCCGAGATCTTGCGAGACTGGGTGCTTGAGGCATGGAACAGGGCAAAGCCCAAGTAAGTCCAACGTTATCCTATTTTCTCATTCGCTTATTATGGACACAGCGACAAAAACAACGCTCTTGTACAGCCAGACTATCACAGCCTGCTGCTTCAACTAGGTCATTTCGAAGAACACGGAGTGCCTCCACCCCTTCAGATACTCTCTTCTTTCATTGACACGCTGTTAAAATCTGATGATCCCAAATCAAAACTGGTCCTGTCAATTGCACCGGCATCTTTTAAAGTTCTTTTCGATCCTCAAGACTTGACTTATAAAGCCGAGAACTGGGTAGATGTCTGGGCTAATATGCTTAAATTGCTGTCTAGGGATTCCCTTCAAGGATATGAGGTGCAATTATCCAATCTAGTAGATTTGGTGACGGCAGGTATCCAACGTAGCCAAGCATCGAGCACGAATCCCAAAAAGGTAAGCTGGGATCTGTTGCCGCAACCGCTGACATACAGAATGCCCAAACCGCGACAAACCTGTTTGCGGACTACTGCCAGGCATATCTCATTCATCCGTCCCTTCGTTCAAGGCTCCACGATGGTCTTGTTGCCCTGCTCTTTCACCCTACCACGCTTCAGACGTCGGAACCATTTGGTACCTTGTTTGCGGCCATAGAACCTAGCCTGGACCAAGCCATGACAGCCGAGGGCTGTCTTTTGGCTCTCCCCAGGCTTTTTAACAGCCTTGTGTCCGTTTACCACCAAAACAGCTTCGCATTATTCACACAAGCGTCAAGCAGCAGAATCCCTCTTGATGTCTTCGTGGCCTCCAAAGAGCGTGATGCTGTCCGAAGAACTGTTGAAAAGACAGTGTCGTTTTTAGACAGTGTTGAATCCAAGCACTCGCGTATTGTCAGCAAGGAGTCATCCCCATGGATTGTTAAAACTTGGATTTGGCAAAGCCGGGTAGCTGTCTGGCAGGCATTGGTTGAATGGGGAGGGTACATGGAGCGCGAAGAACCTTGGGGAAGAATGGTGGATGCGACTGCTAGGAGAGCCGAAGCCGTTCTGTCAACTTACGCCACCGATGGGTCTCTGGAGGCAAATGTCTTTTTGGGTACAGTCCTCGAAACATTGGCGACACTTGAAAAACTTGACCATGACCAGGCTAATATCGGTCCAGATATTGTGAGATGGTGCCTTGCTGTAAGTCATTTGACGATCAGTATCAAGAGTCCTCCATCACTGACTCTTCACAGGCACCCTCCGATCAGCATACCATTGCAACAAGAATCCTGTCTTCACTACTTCGTTTCCATCAATTAACTCACACAATACCAGCCTTTTTCACTCTTCTGATAACATCTTTGCGAGGTCTTTTCGACTCCTCTCTCCCCGAAGACATAACGCAACCACTTTATCAACTCACTATCAAGGGTCCCCTTGTTACTAAACACTTTCGAGAAGAGGTAGTAGCTGCCTTGCGTACCGCTAACCCTGGTAAGCGACGCAGTGCGCATTGGAATTTGGCATTTGGAGAGCTCGCTCGGGTCCTTCAAGACCTTGTGGCCTCCGAGCCGGAGCCAGAGGCAAATTCAAAGAAGAGAAAGGCTCCCCACGATCCACCTTCAAGCTCCGCTTCCCTTATTGGAATACATAGC
This sequence comes from Cryptococcus neoformans H99, assembly GCF_000149245.1. Classification (NCBI taxonomy): domain Eukaryota; kingdom Fungi; phylum Basidiomycota; class Tremellomycetes; order Tremellales; family Cryptococcaceae; genus Cryptococcus; species Cryptococcus neoformans. Next base: position 1,635,692 of record NC_026745.1, read on the forward strand.
CGTTTGCTTTCTCATTGTCTAGAAGCTGCACTTGAGACTACCTACGATGGGGAGCCGTCAAATGACGCGTTGAGCAATTTTTTGCCTTTCCTGGAAGATTGGTCCAACACGCCTCTAGAAGTGTCAAAACTTCACAAGAAGGGCAGCAGTGATGTAGGGGTCATCTGGCCAGTGGCGGTTTCCGCAGCAGGTAGATTACGGGTAATCAGATGCGCGGAAAAGTTGTTGAGGAGACAATTGGGGAAAGACAAAGATCTCTCGGAGGTTTTGGGACGGAGTGCGTGCCCTGATGAATTGACGTTGGAGTTGGTAAGTCTAATATTCTCACGCCTCTTTTGATGACTTCATAATAATCATTGTAGGTGCGATTCATGTACCACCGCGGGGCGTTGCGTCTCCAAATTCACAAGGCGCTGCCTGACTCCTTCTCATCTGAGTTTGATGCAGTGCTCTCTCTTTTGGAGTCCGCTTTGAAAGCTCAAGATGTTCCTTCAAACGCACTCTGGCAGGTCGTCATAGAGCAGGGTCTAGTGATAACTGAGTGGGTAACACTTTGAAATGAACACAGAGACAAAGCGAGAGACTGATCATTAATGAACAAGTTTTGGCGGTTCTGCCTCTCAGATGTCGCGCCTGGCAAGTATATGTGTCAAAGCCTTTGATTCGTACCCATTTATTCTCAACCTGTTTGCTTCAGCAGAACTCTGGGAGCTTCATCGACTTCGTGGTAGGTGATTTCGGACATTCTCATTGAAGGAGACTAATTGTTTAATAGGCGCTTTCCAAGAAACCATCCTCAAGGTAGTTTCCTCCGATCCGGCGTCTCTGATCCCATTCCTCTCGGCTTGCCCCCCAGGTCATTTAGGCCGGAAAGCTCGTAACTCAGCAATTGAGGCACTCTACGCTCAGAAGAACTTAGAGCAATCTCTTGAGTGGTTAAGTCGAATGGCTGTGGAAAGCGAGAGTTTTGGACCCTTGGTGTGTATATCTGTCACTCACAAAGATAATGGGCGCTTAAAATTCAAAAAGACACAGAATGCAGATGTACTTGTGAAACTTGCAAAAATGGCGGGGAAGCATATCGAAGAGCCTTCGTCGGCTTTAGTTCTTTGGAAGAAGGCTATCGGGTAAGCGTTTCCCGTTGATTCGTTCACTCTTATATTTACCTAACCGATCCACAGCCACCTCTGTAACTCGCCGTCACAGTACGAAGATCTTTTGATAAAAGTCCTTGAGCATTACTTCAAACTTATCAGGAAGGTGAAAAGAGGAAAGTCTGAAAGTGCAGAAACCGATATCCAGGCTATTGCAGTGTTTTGTCGAGAAGTTATGGCTCATAAGTTTGAAAGGTGGGCTAACGTCGGAAACCAGGGATATACTGACAGTATCTTCAGCTTTCCAGACGCTGTACGAAAAGGGTTCATCGACCTTTCTGACAAAGTCGCTTCCTACGTTCAACCTTTGCTAAATGAGCAAGGTGTTGATCTCGCCCGCCTTGGGTCCATTGTGGAAGTGTATAACACTGTTATGAGCTTCAGCAACTGGGTCGGGACGCCAGCAAAGCGCTCCGGTCTTGGCATGAAGCTTGCCGCCACAGTATTGATGGAGAGTCAAAGATTCAAAAATGAATTGGATGCCAAAAGGGCATCAAAGGCTGTTTTGGAGGTAATGGGCGAGGAACCGAACTGTATCGAGGAAAAGCTAGCCGTGGTCATCATGTTCTATTCGACATTCCCTAAATGTATGTCACCTCATGATCTACTTCTTCAAAAAGAACAGTAAAACTAATTCGCATCAGCCGAGCTTGATGAGACGGTCCGAAGTGTCTTCCGTGGCGAAACCGAGGATGCTATCAAAACATGTATAAAGTTAGTTTCAGCCAAGTCATCGAGGCAGCATGCTGTAATGTCTGTCCTGAAAGTTGTGGCAACGTCTTGCATTAGTGAGTTCACTTCATCACACTTGTCCCTTTTTGGTAATTAATTGTTTCAGAACCCGATCTTGTAAAACAGGCTTTGCACGAAGGTTTGCTTGCTGGTTCTGGAGATGATGACACGGTTCGTTTTGTAAGAGCTATTGTCGAAGACAAGGTCAGCTTATCTTTGCGTATCCCCGTTTGATCAATATTGACGCTCGAAATAGGTCACCATGCTTCAGACAGACGATGTTCTTCTCATACTGTCAAATCTCTATCACGCCCTTTTCCTGTCTCTCTCTTCATCAACCTTTAATTGCATGCTTGAAAGCATTACCATCATTAACCGCCGTCGACCAGAACTCA
>NC_026745.1:1640472-1642972 GCF_000149245.1 Cryptococcus neoformans H99
CAACATCAGCGGAATGACGCCATCATTACGACTTACCCAAACCAAGATTCGAGAGCACCCATGGTCTCCGGAGGACCTCGTCCACGACAGTCTCTTCCGATTAGGAGCAGCTCTTTTCTAGTGTACGTGATAAGCGGTTTGTCCGCTGAAGCAACATCAATGACTGAATCCATGATTGGCTTTTGAGCAGAGGTCAGCTGATTTGGAGCGAGATCGGGTGAAAGAGGTGAGAAGGGGTTGAGGTTGGGATCTGAAGCGTAAGCCTTAGGGGAATGGGATAATGGACGTGTAGGTGGTGATACTGGGAGGTGGTTAGTATGGAAAGAATGTAGAGCAAGCTCACGAGGGGTCATGTGGGTGATTGGAAGTAGTGGATGTTGAATGTTGAGATGGAAGAAGAGCAGCAGCGGCATGAACAGCATCGCGGAATCTAATTGTCCTAATCCAGCTCATAACAATTCACGACTTGAAATTACAAACGCGTACTTAACAGATAATATTGGGGACTGACAGAGAAGATTCCGGGAAAGAAGACAATGCCACGACTTAGTCTTGGTTTTTTTCTTCTTCTTGTTCATCATCATTCATTATCATCATCATCATCATTCTTCTTTTTCTTTTTTCTTACGTAGGAAGTAGCCTTGTTGCTTCTGATCTTTTTATTAGCTTGTTGTTGTTGGTCTTACTTGTTGTTGTTATAGGTGGTGGTTTCGCGGTGGGCGGACGAGTGGAGGGAAAGCTGAGGGCAAAACATGCAGCATGTACGGCAGAAGAAGGATGAAGAGTAAATGACGAACCAACAATATAATGCCACCATTCAATTTTATTTTCTCACTATAATATAAGCTGTAAAATTGATTTAGACATTCCCGATAGTCAATCCAGGAGGAGGACGGTGTCATGCGAAGACCATGCTATTTGTACTGTACCTGTGCTACGTGCAATAAATGAAGTGTCGGTAGGCCTTATCCACGTATGTTGTACAGATTGCTATAGCAACATGTTAATTACACATAAGGAACAGATCAAGTCTGGGTCACTTCATTACGCTGATTGCATCTGTACTTTTCCATGATTGACATGACAAATGATATTGAGTAGAAACGCAGATGAGATAATGAGATATATAAGTATTACGTGAATAAGCGACATTGTTACTAATTTGCTCCTTGTTTTGGGTTGCACAAAAGCTTAATTACAATTGGTAAAACTGCTGGCGAAAGAGTCATGGTCGAAAATTTCTGGGAAGAAAAACAAGTATCATTCAAGTGTCCAAGGAAAGATTCGGAGTTTGAAATAATTTGAAAAGATGCCAGTTATTGATAAGATAATTGCACGTTGCCCATTGCTACGGCCAATTCATTAGCTTTACAGTACTTCAGTTGCTCAGCGCTCAATTTACATTGAGCCACACTCTCGACGTCCACGCTTGAAGCATTACCATACCCTCCTCTGCCCGTCACGTTAGCCCTGATAGGATGAGGTCCTACATGAGGGAAATACGGCGCTGTTGCAGTGTTGGGACTGGAATTTGCAGCTGTGGGAGAAAGTGGCACAGGCCCGAAGGCAGGAGGTCCACCTGTCAGAGCTCGAGAGAAATTCAACTGTGAGATATCGAGTGACTGATGTCTGTTTGATGATATACGTGGCCGGCTGTGAGGATGTAGATGAGTCGATAGCGATGAAGTATGCCCGGTTGACGCTTGTCGGATGCGGTCGTTGATGACTGGATCGGAATCGCGTTTCTGATGATCGCTTTCTGTACGGCTAGTGACCGGTGGCTGTTGAGGCTGTAAACGGTTAACAGATTGATCTCGTAAATGCCAGACATTACACTCACTACCGTTCCAGGCCAGCGGTCTGTGCTTTTCCTTGGATCCTGATAGTTCAGCGAACTCACAAGTCCCAAGTTGGATTCGTCGCCCAATCGAAAGCCGTTCCCCGGGGCATTGAATAATGCCCTAACGTCCTCGGTAGATACAACTGATGCTACTGTCTGTTTGATCCGTCGATCTAGGTCTCCGTCAAATTCGTTGCTATTTTTGGTAGAAAGGAGCTTGCTGTTGAAGTGGGAGAAGGCATCAGTGAAGGATTCTGGGCGTTTACTAGCGTTTTTAGGATAGACTTGAATCTATGGACCCCAGGCTATCAGCGTACACGAGGCAAGCCTAAGGACGCGACTTACCTTATTCTGACTCAACCAATCCTCCAACGCATCTATCGCCGTTCCCAAAAAGTCCACATTACTTCTCTGACACCTGAACTTGAAAATTGCTTCATTCCCCAGCCCCAATTTAGACGATGGAACAATGGCAATCTGATGGTCTCTCTTGATACGCTCTGTAAAGAGGATAAAGTCCGCAGATGTCACAAGGCGTGAGAGTTCGGGATTGGGCGGCACCGGAAGGTCTGCCTCGAAAGGTACATGATCCTGGCGAGTACGTAAGCTCAGATGGCTCGAAGCGTGGGTTTTGCGGTGTACTGCTTACCAGGAGCATCG
>NC_026745.1:1647972-1655472 GCF_000149245.1 Cryptococcus neoformans H99
ACACTTCAGGCGCTCTAAAACCTCTTGTTCCAGCCCTATTTGTCCTGATCGCGGGTCTTTTGTCCTCGTGGGGGAACCCAACTCTTCCTTCACCTAATTTGGAGCGCTTGCGCGCATCATATACAGCTTGTTCAACCGCAGAAGTATCGGGTGTTTTGATCTTGAAGCCTTGTAGAGAAGTGGATGTGGCGGGTGCGTGCTGGCATGTGGCTTCCTGTGGTGGGCAATAGCGCTACATAGGATCAGCCAGCCTTCGAGTATCTGTTACACAGACTGCGACTCACTTCAGCAAGACCAAAATCTACCAGGACGCCAGTTTCGCTCTCATAATCATACAAGAAGTTTGCAGGTTTCACATCACGATGAATAATACCTCTCTGGTGGATGTCCTTAAGTGACCGGAAGAGGTCACGCATGTATGACCTCATGTGGTGTGGATCCATGTGTTTGAAAAAATGCTTCAATTAGAGTTCAGCGTTACCCATAGGTTTCTCAACAAGCAGGCGCACCCTAAAATCGTCGCACTGATGATATGGAAGGACAATAATGACCTGATCTTCCTCACGAAACGCAGTGATTAGTTGCGAGACATTGCGACAGCCCCTATTCACTATCAGCATAACCTTTTTAAGTATAACTCACCTCAAATCTTCTAAGATAGCCAATTCATTTTCTATTCTGATTGCGCTGCTTGTGACCAAAATCTTCTTCAACGCAACTCGGACTGCGTGCTTATCGGGAATTTGATTGGCCCCATCGTTCTGGCCGAGCCAGTACTCATTTGAATGAAGGTGATGCAAGGAGTCATAGGCGAGATATACCGAAGAGAACGTTCCTTATGCAAATGTCAGCGTGACTTATAGGGGAACCCTGTAGACTTACCTTCCCCTAGTCGGTCAACCACTTTATATGGAATCCCATGAATGCTTCCATCTCTTAGCAGGCTCAAACTGTTGGTAAAATCCCTGATATCCTTCTTGATAGCTGTTCTCTGCAGTACAGGCCTGTGATCCATCTCATAGTCCTCCGTGTCCCCGGAATGGTAGCTTTCGTCTGAATACGGATCTCCCGCTTCGCCCTCTTCATCCCACTCCTCTTCCAAAGGAAATTCAGAGACATCCATTTCTGTGAAAGAACGCTTCTTCTGCTTCTCAAGGACTTCGGTCATGCGATCGAGCTTAGTGCCCTCAGCAGCTGGAGCGGTGAAAGGGTCGTATAGAGATGATGAGCGGAGTTTATGGGATGGAACATCGGTAGGAGGGGGCATGGTGATACGATCCTTGGTCGTATATCGATGGGTTGATGTACTCGTCGCTTCGGGCATGAACAGGTCTTGTTCTCCTCGAGTGAAGTCATCCCTATACGTGTGTCGACCGATGTCGCCCGTCATCACAGACAGACTTTGACTTGCAGATCCGTCTGTCTCCAGGGTTCCTTCCACTTCCTCGTTTTGTAGAACTGTGGTCTTTTCCGAGAAAAGCACGCTTTCTGCTTCACTCGTGTTAACGTCAATGGACCCCATAGTAAGATGCGCATTAGGACATGCCTCGCCCTGTTCATCTGCTGGCTCTCTCAGCCCTTTCATACCCTTCATAGGAGTCACGGTGGTTGCTCGAGGAGTTGAATACCCGTCATCAGCAACAATTGGAGTCGCTTCTCTGACGCGTTTGGCTGAACGGGCGGGAGAAGGTTTGCTGGGAGAAGCGGTCGCGAGACGCTTGGCCGCTGCACGAGTCAATGGCGGTTGCGAAGTAAAAGGGTCAAGAGTGGGCTCCTCTTCCATTGTGTAGGAGGGGAGATGAGGGGTGAGACGAGGGATGGAGCGTTTTTGAATGAGTATTTCTGCGTGAATCCTGACGAAAAACAGTTGGTTGCAGAATAACTCATTCTGTCGCAGAGGAAAGCAGGCACGCGTCTGTGCAGGCAAGTTACTTAACTTCAGTTACGTAACATCATTGTTTTGCCACTCGGGCGGATCTCAAAGGTGGAGGTTGACCAGGTGACGCACGAGGAACGAGGAATGTACGATCACGAGCTTCACGGCGGATCGCGGATATGCGATGAGTGCATCGCTCATAATACCCTCCTCGTCCTTTGTTTATATAAGAGCCCACATCGCAGTCTGAGATACTACCTCTTTATCCAATTTGACATTATTGCTATCTTTGTTCTCCCTCATAATGAGCAACAGCACTACTCAACCCCAACATCACTGGCAGGGCGTCCTCTCCTCGGCCCTAGACGCCGTAGGCCACACTCCCCTTATTCGTTTGGATCGTATTGCAGCTGAAGAAGGAGTCAAGTGTAATCTCTGTAAGTGGATCTCTTTATCTCTCCATTACTGTTATCTGATGTTCATATCAGTGGGAAAATGTGAATTCTTCTCTGCTGGTGGATCCGTCAAAGATCGTATAGCAAAACGGATGATAGAGCACGCCGAGAAATCTGGACAGCTTATTCCAGGAAAGAGCGTTGTAATTGAGCCTACTAGTAAGCTCCTCCCTTTTCGATTGCTCATTGTTACTCATGTTTACTTTCTCGCAGGTGGAAACACCGGTATCGGCTTAGCCTTGGCATGCGCGCTCAAAGGATATAAGTGAGTCTACCCAGGCTTTCTTTGAGTATGAACTGGGATGATTAAATATTATCGCCCAGATGTATCATCACGCTTCCAGCAAAGATGAGCTTGGAGAAGGAAGTAATGTTGAGAGCGCTAGGCGCAGAAATAGTTCGCACACCGTAAGCCCTTACTTGCATTTGTCTCTCATGTACGACACTGACACAACATTCAGCACTGAGGCAGCGTAAGGCATCACTCATACTTGAAGTCCATTCTGTCAAGTACTGATTACATTCTTAGGTTTGACAGCCCGGAGAGCCATATAGGAGTGGCTCGGACCCTTCAACAAGCTATCCCTGACGCAGTAATTCTTGATCAGTATTCCAACCCAAACAACCCTCTTTCCCATTACTTTGGAACATATGAGGAAATCATGGTAAGCCCATCATGATAATATATCGAGGTCCAAAGCCCTAACAGTCTGCAGTATGCCTTAAAAACTTCGAACCTGCCTAGGAAAGATATGACGCTTCTCGTTGCTGGGGCAGGCACTGGTGGAACTATTACGGGCTTAGCACGCGCTATACGAGACTCGGAAGCTCATATTTACCCTTCTGACAGCGACTGCAGCAATCTTTCAAATGGCAAGTCCAACGGATTATACGCATCAAGGGCCCTGATTTTGGCTGTTGACCCGGTCGGTTCTATCCTTGGCGGTGGCGAGCCAGGCAACTACGAAGTTGAAGGAATTGGTTACGTATGTATACACCATAGCAGTCATGCTTCCATAACTGACTTGGAGAAGGATTTCTTTCCAGATGTTCTTGATCGTGAACCCCAACTCATCGATGAATGGTTAAAAACCACGGATGACGAGTCCTTCGAAGCTACAAAACGCTTAATGTGAGACATTTTTCTATCCCATGTTAACCTTGTTGCTCAATGATCTACAGAAAGAGAGAAGGGCTCTTTGTCGGAGGCTCTTCCGGTTCGGCCTTGGCTGGAGCTTTGCGTTACCTCCAATCACCTGCAGGCCGTCATATTGCTGAAGATCCCGAGGCGAATGTTGTCATTCTTTTCCCTGATGGTGTGAGGAACTATATGAGCAAGCCATGGTTTTTGACAGAGAATAATGCCCAAGAAGGCTGGGAGTTGCGCTCGAAGATTAAAGAGGCGATTGGAAGGGATCTGGGGGATGTTCATGGAGGAAGAGCAATCAATAACGTCAACAGGCATTGAACTTCCAAAGCATTGATTAGTGCGAGAAAATCTTCCATTTCATTTCAATTTTGATGTATATTCTATTGGTATAACGATCATTTTTCAGTACTTTGTAGTTCCATTTACTGTCTTCCATCAATTGCACTATCTCCTCTCACGCCTCCATCGATGTGCCATATGCATTCCCTCCCAAACAAGGATCTGTGATTGCACAGATATTAGCTTATTCGCTGATTGTTAACTTATAAAATATTCACTGCGTGCATGTCAGGCAGGGGAGGTCCGCCTTCATTCGTTGGGGACTGGTGATGAACTCTCTTATGTTATGTCAGGCAAAGTCCAACTGCGCTCATCATCATTCGTTATTGCCACCATTATTATCATTACTGCTTCTCTGTGATCTGTAAGACAGTGGCATCTCCATCAGCACAACGAAGCTTTCTCAAACCACTACGCCTTCTTAATTATTCGTTGGCAAGGACTTGTCGATGGAAATGTGAATATCCCGTATCGTCCTAGGTTGTTCACCGCCCTGCTGCTCTGCGCTCACATGATGTTGATCTCTTATGCGTGTGTTTCCTTAAATGCATTTTCATGAAGCTAAATAACGTGAAGCCAATCCTCACCAAAGTGTCATATGAGAAAAGCAGAGGACCAAATCACTAACTCATCCCACGGCCATGAAGATCTTGAGAGAAAAGCTTCCATCCCATCAGTAATGCCATCCTAGCTGCCATACACAGCAGGCTAAATGGTTACAAGGCACTAATACAGCTTTCTACTCGTCTGCGTTGCCGACGTCTTCATCTTCAGATCCTTCTTCCTCATCACTCACTTCCAGAGCCGCGAAAAACCCTCCAATCTGCTTGACATTCGAGTTTGCATCCTCCCCTCCACTCTGCTCACTCTCAACCTCTTCTGCCTCTACCTCTTCATCTTCTCTCTCGCCAGCAAATTCTGACTCTTCACTGATAAACTCCTCGTCATCGTCGTTCCCTTCATCCCAGCTTGCCCCTGCTGTATCTCCTTCTTCTACTCCTTCAGGATCGTCGTCTCCCAGCCATATCCCCATGTCTGTTTTTCCAGTCATTCCAGGTGGGTAAAAGCCCCATTTCACTTTACCATCCGCCAGAGCACGCATCACTGCAAGTGAATCCGTAAGCTCTGCAACCTTTAAGAGTACCAGAAGAGGCTTACTTCCGTTAGCGGCCCTATTTATATCAGGTCTTCCCCCTTTCGCGGTCACTACATTGTATTAGCCCCATTTCGTATTTCCTCGTGACCAGATGGTAACTTACTAAAGCCTTTGTCCAATGCTCTCGCTTCCAACACGCCTCCAACAGTCCACCTCTCACTCTTGCGTTCCTCCTCTTCCCTTTGTCTGGCTCTCTCCGCCTGCTCGGCATTTCTATATGTCTTCTTCAATGCAAAGGCGTCGGTATCATCTTGAGCATCAATATCAAGATGCACATGGAAAATGGCTTCAATGGGCATATGTGCCGAGGCGAATAGAATACACGACGGAAGAGAAGGTATTTGCGCAATAGGTATGACTGTTATGTGGAGCTGATAAGCTGCAGGGAATAGAGAGTTCGAATGCAGAAACACGTACTACCTGCCATAGCCTGTATTTCTAACCCTGCTAAGGAAGGACACACAAGCCCGGGACAGTCCACTATTTTAATTTCCTTTTTAGGTCCCCAAAACATCGTTTGAAAATGTTTAGTCTATTCACGCATGGTTAATTGTCCCAATCGGCAAGTTAATTGAGTGACATACCTTGCCAGGTGTTCGACTGGCCCGCACTTTTTGCTCCCCTAGGAGGGCATTCAGGAGTGAAGATTTGCCAACGTTAGGTTGGCCGATGAGACCAAGAGTAAGAGGTTCCGTGGAGGGAGCCCTAACCTCAGGCGTGGTCTGCTCATCCTGTTGCCCTAAGGAAAGCTTCCCTACGGACTTTTGTGATCCGATATTTTCTTCCACGTTGTCGACTCTAGGGTCGGGTATATGATCTTCCTCCTTCAAGGAGGCCCAATCGACGGAGGATCTGACCGAGGGTTTCCAGCTGTCCAGCTCCTTGTCATCTTCAGCCCTAATAGGAGGTTGTAAGAGCCTTTCGTGAGCAGCTTGCAGGGCTGAGATGAGCTCATCTAGTGACTGCTGAGGGATATCAGGCTTATGCCTTCCTTTGCCTGCGCATCACTGATTAGCCCAGATCCTGAGAAAGGGTCCCAAAGGGCTCACCTTCTCGTAGTAGCTCAGTATCGTAACTTCGCACGGATACGATATGAACACTCTCTTGGCCCCACCAGCTTCTAACCCATTTTTTCCAACCTTCCAGCGCTTTAGAGTCTACAAGATCAGACTTCGTAAGAACTAATATGATCTCTTTACTTGGCACAAGGGATTTCAAATGTGTGCGGAGGGACGGAGGGCAATGAAGCGGGGGACATCGTGAGTCAAGAAGTAAAAGTAGAATTTGAGAAGCCTCCGTGACGCGCCAGCTGCAATCTGATCAGACGAGCCTCACCAAGAGGACAAGACAACTTACAATTGTCGCCAAACCTCAAGGTTAGTCTCAAACCAAGTTGGACCCCTGGGCACTTGGTGGATCGATTCTCCGACATGCACTTGCTCCTCATCTCCATCGACCCATTCATGCACCACCTCTTCTATATCCTTCAGCCATTTTTTGAATACGCCCTCCTCATTCTTCTCGAGTTCTACCTTGGTCTGACCATACCGGAATTTTGGTCTGGAGGGACATTTAAGTCTGCGCTTTGCATCTCTGTCTTGGAGGATCTCTAAAGGGAAGACTGCACTTTCCGGGGCCAGTGGTCGTTGTAAGGGCAATGCGTATGCCAAGTTTCTTGTTCTGACCACGTAATCTGCTGACAGCGCGATGAATTTTGATTGCAGTTTCCGCGAGGTGGTATCCACTGGGCCTCCTGATCGAGCAGCGACTACTCCAGGGCCCCTTTTCTCGGTCTTGAGTTTCTGCTGAGTGCGAATAGCGTCGTGGTCCTCGACTGAAATATCGCCTCGCTTGAGCGCACGTTTGACCAGGAGCTGTTCTTTGCGACGCTTGTTAGATATGGGCGTTTTGCGGGGCATGGTATCTGTCTTAGTAGTAATACAAGAATTGATACTGTAATAGTGGTACTTGGTGGTACTTATATATGAAATGATGGAGGATCATGTCACAGCTCGATGACGCAGTGGAACTCGCAAAATCGGATCCGGCTTCCGGCTGAGTGCTTGGCGACGAGAACAGATTGATGGCGGAGTGCAAATGTATCTCCGTTTCTAGTGGCATCCGATATCGTCGGGTCACACCCTATCTTATCACATCACACTACACTGCAGTGCAGAATCGGCAACGACGAAAAGAAAGAACACCAAATACACAGTAAATATTCCACGCACGCAGACTTTTGCATTAGAATTCTACAGTACCATCGCGATCCTATCATCAAACAGATCACGCATACGCTCATCATGTCAGATGGCATCCCTTCTCTCGCTACCCTCCAAAACATTGATTCCCTAACTATCGTTCTTTCCACTTTGTTTGAACCATCGCCACCTCTCCATACTCTGCTTGTTCCATCGGTCCTGGAGCGACTATCATCCTCATCACTACCACAGAGCTACAATCAATTGATCGACATTTGTGCAAACGTCGCAGAAGGATGGAGCTGGGAGCAAAAGGGGGAATT